>NC_089590.1:94637612-94826911 GCF_019320115.1 Miscanthus floridulus | reverse complement strand
TTTATTTCACATGAAAAAAAACACATGTATATATTTTATAGTTAACTCAGTGATATTTATTCAGTATCATATATGTTAATACATTTTTATAGATTTGGTTAGATATAAAATTACTTAACTCCTTAAAAAGTGAGAATTGTATTTTTTTTAGGGAAGGAGGATGTACAATATTTCCTACTCAAGAATGGCGGACATATGTTGTTACGGTTAGGGCTTGCAGTTTTGCTTTACACCTTCACACCTTATTGTGGCATAGGCATCAATCACAGGCTTTCGATTTGATCATTTGAGGTCAAATGCACATGCCTGAACACAGCTCTTCAGGTCAGGATACAAACCGAGCAGCCTCTTAGTGCCACTATCTAGCTATATCAAGCTTCCCGAAAGCTTAAACCAAGTTAATGCAGCAGTCCAAGCAATGTCACCCTCGGATAACTGATGGATTGTACTCCCTCAGTCCCATAATAGAAGACCTTATACGTCTATGCATGGGAATTAAAGAGAAGAGAAATAGTATGATGCCCAGAAAATAAGAAGGTGAGAGATAGAGGGAAGTAAAGATAGAGATGTATTGGAAAAAGAGAAAAGTGTATTGGGAAAAGAGAAAGGTGAATTGAGAAGTGAGAAGGTCAATTATTTTGGGACAATTTTTTAAGCCTATAAGGTCTTTTATCATGGGGCGGAGGGAAGTAAGTCGGTAAAAAGGGTTGAATTCAGAGGCAAACCGTCGAGTTATAGTGAATTCCATAACAATGGCAAAAAGGTTTAAAATCACATGTGAATGTAGAAGCTCAACCACTGCAAGCTCGTAGTTGTGTACTTTGTGTTAGTGTTCTGTTAACCTGTTGAGTGTGTAAAAGAATCAAATACACAATGCAAAGTATATGAGGCTCATTGGTATAATTTATAAAATTGTTTATGGCCAAAATATGATAAAGTATAAGCCAAACAACATGTTCTTTTAATTTTTTCTGATCATGCTTCTTCTCACAGCCCTTATTTCAGAACATACTGTATTGACCCCTATTGCTCCTCTATTTATATGCATGCAACCTCTCTAATAAGAAGCGCCTTTTTTTACTACAACTACCAAACAGACCCTATATCAATATTTATTCCAATTCAATCACTAGTAGAGAAAGTAGGCAACAATCCCGGTAGGAAACTAGCTTTAGTCCCCGGTTTTTCCAACCGGGACTAAAAGCGTTGTCCTTTAGTCCCGTTTGAGGCAACCGAGAGTAAAGGTCCTCCCAAGCTAAAAATAATATGTCTTCCACCCCTGTGGCTCGTGGGAATCAAAGCGAAGACCTCATGCATGGCCTCGCGCGTACCTTTCTACCATATCTACACAGCACATGTGACCTTGGTGGGATGCTTTTCTTTTGAACTAGTCCATCGGAGGACCTTTAGTCCGGGTTAGTAACACCGACCGAGATTAAAGGTCATTTAGTCTGGGTTGGTAACACCAACCGGAACTAAAGGGTCTACCTTTAGTCCGGTTGATGTACCAACCGGGGCTAAAGGTCAAGGCTCTTAGTCCGGATTGGTAATACCAACCGGGACTAACGTAGACTCTTTAGTCCGGGTTGGTGTTACCAACCAGTACTAAAGGTCCTCTGAAATCTAGGAAACCATATTAGTCCCGGGTCAAGGCTAGCCAAGACTAATGTGCTGAATCGAAAGGCTGTTCTCTACTAGTGAATGTTTGATACATCGCTCTTGGAATTTTAATCGGTTATTGCTATTATGTCAATCACCCAAAATGGTCAATGTAAAAAATATGAAAAACATGTTGACCCAAGAAGAAAAGGTTGAATAAACATTTCTAATACAAATATTGAATCGTGACTAGTTTGGACATGCATATCACACCGCACGCACTTACCCCGCACGGGTATGCATGGACTCTCTGGACGAACGACAACAATAACTACGCCGCTGTCGCGTGCGTGAGGAATTAATACGAACTGCGCTATCTACTTTTCAGGGCTGGTCAACACAATTGACTATCCATCGAGAGAAGTACTGTAGTACGTAACGTATATATATACGTACCCGAATTTTTCGTACACTCCAGCTTCCATTTGAGACCGTCGAGTTGACGTAATGGAGACGCATCATGTCATCGCTTGACCACTCTTGCAAATCCAGAGTTTTCTAGAGAGGTGAGTGGTTGTTCCAGCTTTGCCCATATGGAAGAATAATGGACGTTTGAATCAGTCCAAGAACAAGTTGCTTCGACCCACTTTTTTGTTTTTTAAATTTTTTTTTAAGTTTTTCACAAATATGTTTTTGGAGGCATACTTTTAAAATCTGGACCCTTAGCTCGGCGCCATCGTTGGTGGCGCCGAACTTACAAGTCTCGGCGCCAAGGGTTTTGACGCCTAGGTCGGAGCCACGTTGGCGGCGTGGACGCTGACCTGGCAGGCAGCACGGCGCCGGGGTTATTGGCGCCGAGCTTGGCGCCATGGTTATTGGCGTCGTTCTCGGCGCTAAGATCTATGGCGCCGAGGTGGTATTTTAACCCGGCGCTCAACCTTCCTGCCAGAGGCTTCTTCCTCTTCTTTCTCCCCCTCTCGGGTTTTTTTCTCTTCCCACTTTGCCCTACCTCAACTCTCGGGTTTTTTCTCTTCCCACTTTGCCCTACCTCACGATTCGGCATATTGGACCTTGAAACTTTGATTTGATCCGTAGATCTTCGAGAGCAAGGTATCCTCGCTCCCATCCTAGTTTTTTTCATATCGATTCGGTATATATTAGTCGGATTTTTCAACTTAAGAATCGTCATTACTCAGGGTTTTACGCAATTTTAATATTTATATTATGCAACCGTAGGATGCCAAGGTGTGGAAAAGCTAGCAAACCAAGGTAACCTCAGCGCACGTTATATTATGGGTTCATTGTTGTGGATCAAATGGGAAACCATAGGTGTAGGGTTTAATGTTAATTGCTTTCGGTTCTTAGAACGAAAATGGCTAAATTGTAGTTATGGGCCGGATGACCGGAAATGCTTTCGACCCATTGCCTCTGCCTAGTGGTGTTCCAGTGCCCATGTACTTTTACGACGATCCTTGCAAGGTAGCCAAGTCCGATGAAGAGGACACATATAGACAGAGATATTAGATGTGTTACATAATCATGTTCGGTTCTTTTGCATGAAAGAAAAGATAATCTCAACCAATACGGTAGGCCAAGAGGCATATATGCATACTCATAACAAAAAAACAAATTGATTACTTAATGAACTGGAAAAAACTATTGACGCTGATTAATACGTACTTTAGGTAGAAAATTTTGGCAAAATTTTTCCTATTTTTTTATGCAATCCATACACAAATATGAGATGAATATTTAACCTCAATATAACATGTTCAAAACATACAAATATATGCCACATTCATCTGAAACCATATACATGAGCACATTAATAGTCCACACAGTCCATAATTATAGTTCATAGTCGATAATAATAGTCCATACAGTCCACAATAGTTCATAATAAAAGTCCACAAAGTCCATAATAGTACATAATAACATCTACCTCAAACTCTCACTGCCTCCTAGTCTTACCCTTGTCCTTGTGACCAAGGGCGTCGGTGCCTGGAGTGTAAGGGTTAGGTGGATGGCATCGCCTATCGCCTGAAGGCTATGTAGGCTTTGTCGAGGGAGCGTCCTGGAGCTGAGACGGGCCAAGCTCCTCATGCCTTTGGTCCACCTCATCGTCGTCCTCGTCCTTGTCCTCGTACGCAAAGCCTATGGACCCGATAGATGCTTGGCTAGATGAACCTAAGCCTTCTCTGCCTACGGAAGAAACGTGCACGTCTTGCGTCGTGGCTGTCCTGCAACCACAACGAGCAGCCGCATAGCGTAGCCGACGTGACAGTCTCTGTTGTACAAAATTATGTTAACTGAAAGAATTTAACGTATTAATAATATATTTAAAAGAATATTTTGAATCTTACGTCTAGGAAGCTACGCGTGTCGTCATTCCCTGACTCTTGGACGAAAGGACTCAATATCTTCAACCGAGCATTTGAGGGTATTGCCCTGCAACAAAGTTCTCAATAAGATTGTGGTGGTTAGTTGCCTCCTCCACAACCTAACATAAACATTAAGTAATGAACTAACCACAATTAGGAACTTTTTTTCTTCTAAAATTACAAACAAAGCTTGTTTTTTCATATAAAATTCCAAACAAAGCTTGTTTTAATCAAGATAGCTTCTAATTAAAACTCCTACATTTACTTCTCAACATATAGCAACAAATTTTGTTTTCTTTTATAGAAGAAAAATTCACTAAACAACTACTAGGACTAAACCCATCAGAATTTGTACCGTCACCTACAGGTCATCACAATATCCATTTGGTCATGCATCAAACTCCATCCGGTCCTCTTCTGAAGGCATGATTAAATTAATTATAAGGATGCTACGACTCGAAGGTGCCACTAACTAAAATAGAGACCTCAAATGCAGAATGTATTGGTATGCAACTAATATAGAAAAAATAAGGCAATTGACTTACCACTCTATCCAAGATTGGTCCTACCTCCACCTGCCTTCCTACACGAGTAGTTTGGTTGTAAACCGTGCCTTCATCATCGGAAGACTCGATGTCGGCGTAGTCATCTTTGTCCATTGTAGCCTCAGCCAGCAATGTGTCGTACCTTGGTACCAAACTTGGTAGCGCCTGTACTCCCATTTCATGTGCGGCTCATTGTTCTCGTCCACATTGTCGTGCAATAGTCCCATTGTTCAATATAGTACTGGTGGTGCTTCTCCTAATAAAAATTCTTCCTGTTCTTCTAACGATCCAACCTGCATGTCACGTAAGATGTTAGTTTCTTAGGGATGAAATTGATGCTATAAAACGATGGCGCCTAAGCTATATGACGTGACTATTTGATATAAGCTTCACAAGAAAGGTACAGAGTGATTGAAAAAATCATACATAACAGTATCATCATATGTAAGTGTCGGGGACCTAATATCGGGGTACCCAATGAGGTGGGCTAATAACCATCGACGTTGACGCTTCCGGTCAGACAAGAATGCTACTACACTTCTTGCCCGAACGACGGAAGATTGGTTCCGCCTCACCCGACCCCCAAGGGCTGGCTCCGCCTTGCCCGACCCCTGAGGGCTGGTTCCGCCTCGCCTGACCCCCGAGGGCTGGCTCTTGCCACGCCCGACCCCCGAGGGCTGACTCCGCCTCGCCCGAACCCCGAGGCTGGCTCCGCCTCGTCTGGCGACCGAGGACGGGCTCCGCCTCGCCCGATGGCTGAGGGCCGGCTCTGCCTCGTTCGACGTCTGAGGGTGGGCTCCGCCTCGCCCGACGACTGAGGGCTGGCTCTGCCTCACCCAATGACTGCGCCCTGCTCGTTCATGCTGACAAGCACAGGGTACAACAGGACACTCGAGTCAACTGTCATACTGAGGACCATGCCCTGCATGCCTACAGGAAGGTACCGTCAGGATACGATGGGATGGGCGCTTTAAGCCCTATCCGACCTAACAGTACTCGAATAGTGTTGTAGGCGCCGAATTTTGTCCCATAGTGTTGTAGGCGCCGCCACCAGCCCTCGGGCGTGGATACTAACATCGGCATACGACAACCACTACGGTACAGGAAGAGACTCGTGCCATCTACAGTGATGGACGTATTGTTACCGTGTTGCTTGCTCCCCACAGGGCCGCAGGTCAACACCCTTGTCCGACACGCTGCCCGGAGGGGCGGGACGGGACATGGCCACTTGCTAATCCGGTAAGGGCATGGTGTCGCCAGGACATGGGCACCCGGCGAACGTACCAATCCCTGACACCGTCTAGCCGTGTCAGCAAGGCTGGCTCAGCGGAAAAGGAGGGCTCAACACCTTCGATGGGGCTTCTTGGCCTCTGGTTTTTTCTCACATCTATAACCCCTGCTCCTCCCTTAGTCTATAAAAAGGAGGGTAGGGCCCTCACTAAGGAGGGCGACTCTTGACAGATAAGTAGAACACACAATGCTTCACACACAGCTGAGCAGCGACGAAGCTCTTGGCGTCCTTTCCGATCATTCCATCAAAGACTTGGGACTCGTCCCTCTCTCGACTGTTTGTACCCCTACTACGAACCATTTTTAGTATTAATAACACGAGCAGCAACAGCAAACTGGACGTAGGGACGTTCAGCCCGAACCAGTATAAACCTCGTGTCCTTTAGTGCACCATCCGGGCCTAACACGCAATAATCATAAATTTACTAGCCGGTATTTGTTCGAAACACCGACAGTAAGCTTCACTATGGAAAATGTTACCATGTGGGTTTCAAAGAAAGAAGAGAAAAAAAACGACATGGGTTGAACCCATAGTCCTATAACTTGCCATAATGATGAGAACAAGAAATGTCCATACACGCACATTCTTCTCAATCCATGTACATGTCACCATATTAAAAGTGCACGTATGTCATCATTACTTCATCTTATATAGGAATTAATGGAAATGGACCATCACGAGATAATTGAAATAGCAAAACACTTGTGTAAGTCAACGCCAGTCGAGAATGAAGCCATTGGCCAAAGCTGTCTCACTCCAAATTGACGTGCAACTCTATCTGGCAGGTGGAACTCGACATCATAGAAACAGATTAGAGGGCACCTCATCCTATAGAAGTTGTCGTCGCACCCACACTTGTTGCTCAACTAAAAAAGATGTGCCCCCTCTCCATCGTACGACTCCCACAACACCTGCAACATGTCCAAACAAGATGTTAGATGCTATACTAAACCATTTCAAACTAGCATGGGAAATAAAATTTACTTACACTAGACATCGTGAGTGTATCTAGCTCATTCATGAACTCAATGTACGCCCGCTCTAACCTTCTGACATGCACTGCCCAGTCAATGCGTTGCCTTGAATCCTCAGGCCTAGCATCTTCTGACAGTCCTAGAGTGTGACTGTGATCTCTCCGAAAGGCAAGTGAAAGCTGTGAGTCTCCGGCCGTCACCTACATTTTAGACAAAGCAAGATTACATGTCAAAAAGGCAAACGCGTGAACAAATGGCCATAAATGGAGGCAATGATTGAAGATAATACATGTCAACCAACGCAGTTATGGCCGCTAAGTTGAACTTAGGCATCCCACGACGAACTTGAAAAGAGATGACATCTAGGCCAGCTTTTTATAGAAAAAGAGTGTACCTGTTGTCGTACTGCATGTCCAAGAACCCATTGTGGGTTCTAGGACAAAGGAGCGGAAGGTCTTACATGGAATAAAATATAGTCTCCCGTTACTTTATGAACACATGTACACTTACAAAAATTTAAACAAAATGTATAGATTATTACCTGCCCCTTTGCTATGAGACGTCCTCGGTGGGTCTCCTCGTACGCCGGGTCGAGCAGGTGGAATTACGCCATCCTACAAAAAAAGTCAATGAAATAGAAATTCAATATACAATGAAACATAAACTTAGAAATGTACAAGTAATTGACACAATTACAAGCATAAATTGAGACATGGTGCAAAGGTGCATACTCCTCTATCTGCTCTCGTACGGCATTAAGTATGCCCTGGTGCCTATCAGATATGATGCCAACCTCCCTGCTCGGCCCAACCACATGTATCCGGACTAGCCTCAAGAACCATCCTCAATTGGCATTGTTCTCCTTCTCAACCAAAGCAAATGCCAAAGGAACCAACTTGTTCGCGTCATAGGATATGGCTATAAGAAGTGTGCCCTTATATTTGCCAATCAAGAACGTACCATCAATGGAGAAGATGGGACGACAGTGCCTAAAGGCCTCGACACACTGAGGGAAGCACCAGAAAGCACGGAAGAACATCTGTCTCCCATCCTTTCATGCATTTGGTTTTGGGATGTATTCAGAATGCATGCCTGGATTCACCGCTTAGATTGCATTGAAAAGTACTGGCAGCTGCTCATACCCATCCTCCCAGTTCCCATATATCATCTTCCATGCTCGCTGCTTAGCCCTCCAAGCTTTACCATAAGTTATCACATAACCTCCATACAACACCTCAATGATCCTGATAATTGTCCTAACCTTCATGTTGGGTTCTACCTGCAATATTCCCATCAACCGCTTGGCAATGAGGGTAGATGTCACCTGCCGATGCTTCAGTGTCAGCACATGGTCAGCACAATTGTGTGGCTCGACAACTTTTGTGATCTTCCACTTTCCGGTGACCTTTTGCTTCCTTGCACAAACCCTCCATGGGCAGCGTTCCTTGTCACACACAGCTATGTAACGGCGCTCCGCATATGAATACAAGACCTTGTAAGGTCTCTTTCGTATCACTACAAACGTCTACAACCACCTCTTCAATGTAGGGAGGTCCTTGAATACCCTACCCTTATCAATTACCATGTTAGAGCTAGCCTCAGGAGCTTCTAGGAGCTCATCATAACATCCTTCTGCACACGCCTGATCAGAATGAGCAAGATCGCTGAACTTGTGAACTCTTGGATCATGGCGGCCAGGAAAGATACGCCTCAGCATCTCCACATCACTCTCTGTCAGCTCTCCAATAGGGCGATCATCATCAGAATCAAGAGAACTTGCCATCTCATATGGCTCCGAATCATTCATAATTTCAACACTATTGGAGCCACGAAATCCATCTCCATAGTGCACTTGCGCAGCAACACAGGACACATCCACATTGTCAGGAATGTCTCCTACAACATATGTAGAAAACTGAGGAAAGAATGAAAAAATGGATGTAAGAAAGAGGGTAAGCTCCCAATAACCATACGGATAAGACACTTACTTGGATGATTCTGTGTCAAAGGGATCTCATGAGGAGGATCTGCCACAACATCATGAGTCTGACAAGCATCTCCAACTAGCTCATTGGGGGCAGATTGAGCATTAGGAACCGTAGGTGCAACCTCCATATCCATATCAGGTTCTGGGACGGGAGGGTCGAAGTGTGCCTGCTGACCCATTGGTGGGGAAAACCCATGAGGGATGGGATCAACTAACACCCGACGCACAACCACGTCCAAACTTTAGAACTAGCACTTCATAGCCGATCTCACATAGTTCTTCCACTGGTCTGCACACCCAATAGGATCATCTTCCTAAGGATGTTGGGAGGGAAACCTAGGTGAAGTACACCCTCAACTGCGATGCCATCATCATCATGGCAATGTAGCTCCTCCCGAGCCCTTACAACCAAATCACTAAATGAATGCTTCTCATTGAATAACACAGGCACGCTTTGCATGTCAACAAACTCAACATATCCATAACGATCTCTTTCCACGGTGCCTCCATAATATATGCTCACTAGGTTGTCCATCTATTTCATACACAAATCCAAACACATTTCGTTTAGTCCAAATTATGTGCCAACAACTACATACTAGGTAACTGCTAGCTTTGCAAATAACATAATAGCTAGCTCCATACATGTCCAACAACTAGGTTATCACCTTATTATGACTACATCACCAACTAATTAAACTAAATAGGTTATCATAACTAACTAAGTAGATAGCTAACTAAGTAAGTAAATAGTCTAACTAGGTTATCACCTAATCTCTAGATCACCAACTAATTAAACTTAATAGGTTATCACGTTACCATCCTAAGTACATCAATAAACTAACTACTACACCACAATTCAACCTCACTATCTAACTACATTGCATATACACGAAATTTACATGTCCAACGATGGCAGTGCACGACGCGGTGGAGAGCAGGAGGAGGCGCCGGGCACGGTGGAGGGTCGTGGGATGGGGTGGCGGAGAACGACCTACGCGTCCGGGCGGACGTGGAGGACAGAGAGGCAGCAGCGCCTGGCCCAGCGCCGCGGGACGGGCAGGGCGCGATGGCCGCGGCGGCCACCGCTGGCCGGCTGGCCGCGGCGGGAGGCTGCCTCGAGCGGGGCGCGGCGGCGGCCGGGCAGCCGGCCGGCGTAGCGCGGTCGGGATGGGGGCGCGGGGCGCGGACGCTAGGCCAGGCCGCGACCGCGGCGGTGGGGCGGCCAGGCGGGGCAGTGCGGCCGGGATGGGGGCACGGGGCGCAGCGGCGGGAGGCGTTGGGCGAGAGAGAAGAAAGGAAGAGAGGAAAACGAAAGGAAGGAAGAGAGAAAGGAAAAGGACCCACCTGTAAGGCCGGCTCGGCGCTAGGATCTATGGCGCAAAGATCCACGGCGCCGAGCTGGCTGCCATGTCACCCCCGGCTCTACTTTGTTGCCAACGTGCCCCCCCCCCCCCCCCCCCCCCGACCTAGGCGCCAAGCCCTTTGACGCCGAGACGTGTAAGCTCGGCACCACCATCGATGACGCTGAGCTAAGGGTCCAGATTTTGAAAGCATACCTCTAAGGGCATATTTGTAAAAAACTTTCAAAAAAAGGACAAAAAAATAAAAAATTCGGTTGCTTCGACGACCAGTCCAAGGACAAGAAGCTTTGCTTTGGTCAGTGCACACCGGAGTGGCCGCTTGAATGCATGACATGCATCCTTGGCGTGCAAGGTAGAGTAATCGTAAGTACAGGACCAACCTGTCACGTTCCAATGCAAAAGTCTGGCGCTCTCGGTCACCCAGTCAGCCCGGCTGGCGTTATAAGAAGGACCGGCGGGTGTCATACAGAAAGAGCGCGCGCGTATAGAAAGAAGAAAACCAAGCCATGGCCGCTGCTCGGTGCCCTTCCCTTGTTCTCATGCTGCTACTGTCCTGCTGCGCCGCCGCGTCCGCCGCCGCCGCGGATGAGAAGCTGACCCACCTCCACTTCTACTTCCACGAGGTCGATGCCGGCGCGACCAACGCCACCATCGTCAGCGTCGTAAGCCTCAACAAGTACATACGTCTCATATATACATCGTTGACACTACTAACCACGCATGATGTGTACACTAATGGTGGCTGTTGACACATCATATGCAGGAGCGCGCCGGCGTTCGGTGACGTGTCAGTCTTCGACAACGAGCTGCGTGAAGGCCCGGACCCGGCGTCGCGGCTCATCGGCAGGGCGCAAGGCTTTGGGGTGAACGCGTCGTTGGACGGCTCCAGCATATTCACGGCCATCGACTTTGTCTTCTCCGGCGACTACGGGGAGTACAGCGGCAGCACGCTGACGACGCAGGGCCAGCTCGACCCGACGGGGGGACCCTCGGAGCGCAGCATCGTGGGCGGCACCGGCAAGCTCCGGTTCGCGCGAGGGTACATGAAGAGCAGGCTGCAGAGCTCCACCAACACCACCAGCGTCTTCGTCTTCGACATGTACTTCACCCTGGCCCACTGATCGTCATTTCGTCCTTGCTTTCAGATTTGATTATATGTTTGTACACTTGTCCGAATAAGCATTTGAACTGGTGGAATTGTATTCAATTTTCGGTATATTTTAATATAGTAATTCATACAAACAATCGTGACAAGCATGTGTGCAAGTCTCATGATTAATACATACGTACATGCCGACAGTAATACCCCAACATGTTCATTTTGTATGGGAAAAAACACACCAGCAGAGAGGGATTTAGATTGTATTCAGCCAGCCACTGCTACATACATACTACTTTTTTTAGGCGGCTGGAATAGGTTTGTAAAGGCGGCCATTTGGTTCGCCTGTGCTTGTTTGTCTCTAAAAAAAAATCAGAGGCAACTGTTTAGTCCACCTCTACTTGCCTGTCTCTAGAAAAAAAAAGCGTTTTACAGATTTTGTAAATTGGACAAAAATATGACTTAGGACATTTCTCCGTCCGTGGTCATTTGATATTTTTTAAAAAAATAATAAATTTCAAAATCTAAAAAAATAAAACATAATTTTTAGGTCTTTAATGGTTTCAAATGAAAATTTAATAAACTGTGCAGATCTCTTCGAGTACTACAACGTAACTTTGGTTTATGCCGTTTGCCCTTCTAAGATAATTTGAAAAGCTTAAAATAATTGAATTTCGAATTATGAAAATTTAAAACAATTTTTTTGAGATTTTAATGCTTTCAAATGAAAAGGTTGTCAACTAAAAAACTATAGTACTCGACGAGTGCTACAATTTGATATAAACTTGTCTTCATCGGACTTGATTTGAAAATAAATAAATAAATTTTACAGCGTTGCATATATTTTTAGAGGCAGGCCAAATAGCTAACCGCCTATATTTTTAGAGACGACCCTAAAACCGAACCACCTCTAAAAATAGTACTACCTCTGTCCTAAAAAAGATGCAATTTTTGCATTACGAGAAATCAAACAATTTAAACTTTAAATAAAGTTATATAAAAAGTACTAATATTCATGATAAAAATAAGTACCATTAGATTTATTATGAAATATATTTTCGTAGTACATTTTATTGAAGACACAAATATCAATATTATTCATTATAAATTTGGTCAAATTTAAACTAGTTTGACTGACACAACTCCTATAATTGCATTCTTTTATAGATGGAGTAAGTATTTTTTATAGGTAGTTTTGGGCTTTCCATCCACTTCTAAAAACCGAGGGGATTTCTATAGGAGGTTGGGCTGCATCTAAAAGTCAATTTTTAGAGGCGAACTAGCTTAGAAACCATTTTAGAGGTGGGCTTTGATAGAGCCACCTGTACACTAAAATAGCCGCGTCTCTAAAAAAAAGTTTGTGTAGTAGTGAGTGCAAATGACACCGAAGGCGCTATCATCATCCGTGCATGGTGTCCTACTCAAAGTAGTTGTGGAACGAAACGCAAGGGCAGTTAGGAGTTCGTAGTGCTGTCCTACGTCCCAAGAACAAAGCTACACCAGAAGTAGTCGATGCTGATGAATTGGTATTTGGAAGTAGTTGAACAAAGTGAGAAGCCGCACCTATACACAATACACTCCTCAAAAACTTGAGTGCCCACATACCCGAGCAGATACTCCAGGGAGCCAGAACGGAGATGGTCGAGAGAAGCACAACATTAGCGTGATGGTATTGGTAAGTACCGTTCATTATTAGTAACAGAAATCACTTAGAACACCAGGCTTATTTTGGTACCTAGGTGGAGAAACACAATCAAAACACCCTATATGTCCAGCTCAAGGTGCGTCAGACATTACACAGCAATCTAAAAATCCTTGTGACATGTTCCGATGAAGGGTCATACATTTTACTGATCCCGATTAATCTGCTGTTGAGGTTCCAAACAATTCAGCACGGATTTGGTGCACGGTCGGTGTAGAACGAGAGACGAAAATCGAGAAACGCCGCTTGCATTTCATCACCATTTCTCTCGAGTTTTGCTTTTTTGGGTCGTCATTGTTTGCACCTGAGCATCCCGGCGTGCCCGCCTCTTGCGCTTCGGTTCAGCCCGAGACGCTCTTGCACAGTTGATCGGGTATCCCTTGTTCGGTCAAAGACTCAAGGCCCATCCGAGAGCTGAGCTCGAACTCCACAAGATCAAGCGATGAACCCACTGGGCCACATTCTAAATGCAGCACTTGGATCTGAGCGAGATGCGTCTCGTCAGATTCATCACCTCCAGCTCTCCCCATGGCGTCAGCATGGCTGTCCCTTGATCTTGTTCCTAATACTAATAATAATATAATATTACAATTAGGAGCAAACCGATTCAAATTTGCTGTTGCCATAGATATCAAGAGAAAACAATCGCTAGGTATATAAGAACGAGAATGAAGCATGCATGCATTATTATTTGTAAATAAACAATCGCTAGGCAGGCAGCCACAAAATTCAAATTTCTATACAAGCAAACAACTTCCATTGATCGATCGAAATTTTCTTAAAACTAAAAGTGCTGATTATTTACAGCTTTTTTTGAGGGATCTAATTATTTACAGCCTGCTGCTGCCTTGCTCCATTTCGATCGATCCGGCATTCATTTCCTAGCTAGCTAAGCTAAGCATCGCCAAGATTCTAAAACTTGATGGATCATCGTCCGGTTCGTTTGGGCTGGTTTGGCTTATAAACTATAGCTGAAAGTACTGTTGGCTGATTTGGTGTGAGAGAAAAATACTGTTCGTTGGCTGATAAGTCATGGCTTATAAGCCAAATACGACCAAGCGAACAGGCTGCATGTGATGTGACGCCAGTGATAAAACTGCAGTACATGGAAAAGACCCATTTAAGTTTTTACTAGCTTGATCCTAAAAAATTTCACTCGTACCTTGCGCGCTTCCTCGAGTCCAATTGTTCGTCCTCTCGCGCGGCAAGAACGTACGCGCCGTCGTCGCCATTCTCCTCCTCCTCCTCCTCCTCCCTCAGCCCGCCCAGCAGCACCGCCCGCCGCCGGGACGACCTCGGCGGTGGCAAGTAGCTGGTCACCGGCGAAGTAGTCGTCGACGACGCCGAGAAGGCTCTCATCCACCTCCGGCTGTTCGTCGTCGTCCAGGAGGAACCGCTCTAGCTCGGACACGTACGCCGACATGGCCTCGGCGTCGGCGTCGTCCCCCGCCGCCGGCTCCAGGGGCCCGTCGTACGTGACGCTGGAGTCCACCGACGACGACGACCATGCTTCTTCTTCTTCCGCCCCGTCGCCGCAGTCGTCGTCGTCACCCAGCCCCGCCAGGAGCCAGCCACACGTGGCTGTTGTGCCACTATCGTCGTCTTCGCAGCCATGCCTGCAGTGGCTAACAATGTGACGCGCGTGGGACTCTCCCGCCGCGGGCTGCCTCGTGCGTGGGCCGCGCCTGCGGGCCACGCGTGCGCGCGCTGCGCGCCTGTGGGCCGCGTGGATGGGCCGCGCGAGAATTGGTTTTCCTTTTTCCAGCGAATTAGCAAATGTTTTTCTAATTTAGTTTTAAGCTGATCTTTGGAAAATTATAGCAAATTCTGTAGATGTCCAAAAATTGTGAAACCAATTTTGGTAGGTTCTTAAAATTGTGCTCTATCTGTTAGTGTAGTTAGTTCGTATACATATTTATTGATACCAGTGGCTATTTTACCATTTGAGAGTGCTTAATATGATTATGTTAAATAATTGTACGAATTTTTGTGGTAAAATGGTGATAGCTTCAGCTTTGAAAATTTTACAGTAGCTTCATTGTATTATTATGTGTTCACTATAATTTTTTTAGCTGTAGAATAGACTTAACATAAGGGTAGTTAAATGCTCTTTGTTTCAAATATACAATAAATCATTAGTAGAAATAAATATATATTCTTCATTTATAAAGCTAGGTGTTTGTTAGTTGAACCTAACTGTCGAGTTCATAAACCCGGGGTCCCCAATGAACCTGCTTCCCTATAAAAACTCGATCCAGTAGGCGGCGTAGCGACAACGCACGTCTCCCGGGCCGGCCCAGATATCTAATGATAGGACGAAGGACCTATCCGGTCCCCGACCAGAAGGCCTGGCCAAGGTGGGGACATAGTCCGACTCCGACCTCCTTTTTCGACCGGGAATACGCCGGACCTCTGTTTGCAGCTCTTCCCCGACCGACACGGTCGGGGCCGACTGGGAACGACCGACTGGGGACTCCCGCTCGGTGAGGGCACAAGGATCAGGCGGAGCAGATAAGGTGAGGCGTTTAAGTCAAACCGCAATACCGAGGACCATACCCTGCCATACCCTGTGCACCTGCAGGACGGTGCCATCAGGCCATGCCAGATAGGTACTATGCAACCTTCTAGGTGTGTCAGAACCCAAACAGTGTTGTGGCCGCCGACATTTGCCTAATAGTATTGTGGCCGCCGATATTTGCCATATCAGACGAACACGATGGAGCCTGCCACATGCATCTGACATAAGCAATATTGTGGGCGCCGACAACCGTCTTATATCCGACAGCGTGGGTAATAAGACTAGGTAGCACACGTACACATTCTCTCTCTTTCTCTGACTTGTAAGAGCCAATCCCCTTCGACTATAAAAGGGGATGAGCTCTCCCCTAAAAGATGGACCGGATCTGAGGATTCTGACTCTGGCTCTCCTCAAAAAGAGAAGGTAGACCACAGAGTATACGCTCCGATATTTAGCGCACGTTAGAGCCCCCGTCACTCTTGGCCCTTCGGTTCAGAGTCCGACCGGGCTTTTAACACCCCCTTCTTATTCATACTCGTTTGTAACCCCATAGCAAACTTCAAGCACCTAGGCTCAGGAATAAAGTCACCGACCGACCAAAACTGGACGTAAGGCATGTTGCCCGAACCAGTATAAATCCTGTGTCATTGAGTGCTAGGCCACATCTGATCACAACGCACGGCAAAACTATAAATATTTACTTGTTGGTCACTTTTCGCACCGACACCAACACTTTACTTGATGAAGATGATAGTTAGCTTAGTATCCTAGTCACTAGAGCTAGCTTAGTAGTTTACCATGTGTATTCTTATTTTAAGAGTTGTTGTCTTAATGCTAAGTGTTATATCATCATCGCATGCATGTAGAGAATGAGTTGGCGGAGATCGTGACCATCGAAGATCATGAGTTCGAGGAGGTGATTAAAGAGTACGAGGATGAGATTCTCGTGTAGGAGGAGGTCCCGGAGCCGCCACTGACTGAATGAGCTGACACCACGTCTGCCCAAGGCAAGCCCTGATGCATAACCCTTATCTGAATAATCACTGGAAATATATATATGATGTGTATTTATGTTATAGGATTTATATTAAAACTACATGCAAAGATATACCTACCTATGAGTCCTACTAGCTTAGATCGAGTAGCTGCTATGCTTAGGTTTTTCGGTAGCGTGAGTAACCTGCCGTTACTCACAATAGGTGATTATTATTATCACTCTCATTATAAAATGGTGAAAAAAATAGAGACCTGATAGGGATGTGGTACGGGTATTGGTGGGTGTAAGATGTTGTGTCCCGCGGCAAATGGGGCATAGCTTGATTACACTATTTTCCTTATCCGTGTCGGTTAAGGACCAGCTGTTGCATTGGATTCTAGTCAGGTCACAGACTTATTATCCTAAGCACATACTTGTTTATGGGAGCAGGGGAGGCTCGTTGCTCTCTTGTCGTGAGTTCTGGCTCTTTCCGGACCGACTGATTGGAAACAGGGATGGTGGAGGTCTAAGCACCACACTGAGTCTGGGACTCAGGTGTGGGGGCTTGGAGTCTAAGTTTTGATGGGGACCTGTACCCCTTGACAGAAGAGTGATAGGTTGGTCCTGCTTGTGCCTAGGGTACAAGCGGGGTGTGTGTTTCGGGGTACCCAGCTGGGCACATTGGTTCACGAATTACCGGGTAATCCGGTACGACTTGTCTACAACCTAGCGCCGTAGTATGAACTGGAAGATGAAAGATGGTGAAATGGATCTGTTTGCTCAACTCTTGCTTGAAAGTAGAACAAGTGCTTACATAGAATGGTTAGATAATGAACTAATCATGACTGCTAATAAGAAACATACATAAGGATTCACTACTAGTATTGCTTTCTGCAAAAAAGAAACCCAGCAAACCATAAAGTTTATCATATCCTTTGGAGTCAGAAAATTATTCCCACTAGTCGGGTAAGTCTTGCGAGTACATTGTGTACTTAGGGTTTATTTACCCCTGTTGTAGGTGCTATTTGAAGAGTAGCTGTTGTGTGGAGGATTCTTCTGGTGGGCATAGACGGATCCTTGTATTCTACCGTTAGATGTTTATTGTAATTCCGCTGTTTAAATTCCATACTCTGAACTTAGTATTGTAATAACGTATTTCTAAGAACTCTTGTTGTATAAAATGGACTAAGTATTGTAAACTCATTCTCATTATTGGATCCTAGAGGAAAAACGTGGATTATTCGAGTTCTCCCTTGTGGTGTGCTCGACGAAAACCGTCCGATGTAGCCAGCTCTTAGGGAGCTTAGTGCCCACCAGAAGAATCCTTCACACAATAGATACTCCTCAAGTTGAACCTGTAATAGGGGTAAATAAACCCTGAGTACATAATATACTCACAAGACTTATCCGACTAGTGGGAATAATTTCCTGACTCCAAGGAATATGATAAGCTTTATGGTTTGCTGGGTTTCTTTTTACGGAAAACAATACTAATAGTGAATCCTTATTTATGTTATTATTAGCAGTTATGATTTATTTATTATCTAGCCTTTCTATGTAAGCACATGTTCTACTTTCAAGCAAGGGTTGAGCAATCAGTTCCATTTCTTCACCTTTCATCTTTTAGCTCTTACTACGGTGCTAGACTATAGACAAGCTGTACCGGATTGCCCGGCGATTCGTGAATCAATGCCCCCAGCTAGGTACCTCGAAAACTCACGCCCCGCTTGTACTCTAGGCACAAGCAGGACCAACCCATCACTCTCCTATCATGGGGTCCTAGGTCCCCGTCTAAACTTGGACTCTAAGCCCCCGATCCTGAGTCCTGGACTCAGTGCGGTGCAAGGACCTCCACCATCCCCGCCTCTAATCAGTCAGTCCAAAAAGAGCCATAACCCACGACAAGAGAGCAACAAGTCTTCCCTACGCCCATACCCAAGTATGTGCTCGGGATAATAAATCTATGACTTGCCTAGAACCCAACGCAATGGCCGATCCTTAACCGACACAGACACGGAAAAAGTGTAACCAAGCTATGCCCTGTTAGCCGCAGGACACAACCTCTTACACCCACCAATACCCAAACCATGTCCCTATCCGGTCACCATTTTTTCCTTTCCACCACTTTATCATGAGTGATCATAATTATCACCTATTGTGAGTAACGACAGGTTACTCACGCTACTGAAATCCTAAGCTTAACACTACTCGACATATACTAGTAGGACTCATAGGTAGCTATATTATGCATGTAGTTTCCATTAAATGCTTGTACGTAAATGCACATCATATATATTCTGTGATCATTCAAAATAAGGGTTATGCACCGGGGCTTGCCTTGGGCAGGCGGTGTGTCAACAAAGTCAGCAACGAATGGCTCTAGGGCTCCCTCCTGTATGAGAATCTCCTACTCGTACTCCTCAATAATCTCCTCGTAGTCCTGTTCGTCCGTAGGCATGAACTCTACCAACTCACGATCTACATGCATGAAATAATGATGCAACACTTAGTAATACAGCAACAGCAACTCTTAAAATAAAAATACATCTGTCAAGCTACTGAGCTAGTTCTACCGACTAAGGTGCTAAGTTACCTACTGTTACCACTAACAAGTATGAAGCACGACATATATTCTCTTAGCAACTAAAGGTATTCTTACTCTTAATACCAATTTACTCTATATATGATAAAACAAGGAGTACTAGCTACTTTATTTATCAACCTACTCTAGGGCTACCAAAATTACAGTGAGTGTATAATAATCTAATGATCCTACTATAAAAATTTTGTGGCCAAAGCTATCATTAATTTGCCACAAAAATTCCTACAAATATTAAGCTAACTAATACTAAGCTTTCTAAATTCAATTTATGAACCTATCATTATCATAGCTAACTGTAAACTAACTACACCATTAGCTAGATAGCATTTTTGTGAACCTAACGAATTTTGTTTCACTATTTTTGGATAACTACAACATTTACTATAATTTTACAAAGTTCAGCTCAAAACTAAATTGAATAAACATTCATAACTTCACTAGAAAAGGAAAACTAAACTTCATCACGCGGCCCACTACTCGTGGTTCAGCCCATGCTCCCGCAGCGTGCGCAAACGCGAGCCACCGGCACGGCCCACACACGCAGCACACGGACGTGGCCCACGGCGGGGATCGTGTGTAACACCCTAATGGGCCAAAGTGGGCCCAATCCAATCCAGTTATGGGACAGCGTACTGTAGCAGAGAAACAGGCGGTACTGTAGCATCCGGTCTCCGTGTCTACTGCAGACCTGTCACTGTCCACCCAAAAATGGGACGGTCAAATTCGGGGGTACTGTTCACTGTACTGTAGCGCCCGAAAAACAGTGTGCAACCAGGTTTAGTGCCATCCTGGAAACTCAGGATCGTCAGATCAACTTAAATACTAGGGCCAGGGACGCGTAGTAACCTTCGGTTAACCGTTTTGAATGAAGCGAGGACGAAAGTTCAAGCAGGTTGCTACACGGGTCGGACCACTCCTCGGAAGAGTGGGCCTAGGCCATGTATGTCGGGACTGGTTGTTACACCGTGCGTGAGCTGACTCTTTTGCTAAAGAGCCCTCGTTCTCTTTCCTATTCGCGAAGCTCACTCGAACCCTATTTAACTGAGTCTCGGACTTGCATCTAGCACCCTGCCTTTAATCCAATTCCTATTTTCCAAGGTCCCTGGCCAGAACTACTAAAGGTCGTGGCATCTCCAGCCAAACGCCAACGAGCACGAACCTCCCCGGCATCTACCAGCACCACCATGACACTCTACGTGCAAAGTGCAACCGATCGAGGTATCAAACGCCACGAATAGTGCAGCCCGAAGGCGTGGCCGTGCGCCGCGGCGGGGTCTAGCCACGGCAACACCGGTGCCGATGAAATCACCTAGCCCAATGCCTCTATCGCTACCCTTTTATCCATCTATAGACTACGAGCAACAAGATAGAAGCCCTATTTGAACCGCTACTACACCCAACTGTGCTGGCCACAGGAACGACATCCAACCCAGTTCGTCGGCGGCAGCGAACACGTCCTGGGTGACCAAGACCCCAACCGGTCCAACCACCTACCCTAGGAGCAAGAGGGCCTCACCAAAGACGTGTAGGGCAGACTAGACGTGGTCATGAGGCTTGGCAAGGTGGTTGACCATGTGCGCGGGAGTGCTTCGGTTCACGGCAAGCACGACGACGGTGTCCCTGGTGACCTGCTGCTCTATCGGCGAAGCTGCTACACGGGTGAGTCAACCATGTCAAGGAGACGCAAAAGCATTGCTCAATTGAGACAATGGAGCACGGAGCGATGCCCTGGCCGAGCACCCGCCTCGACGGCCATGGTGGACCGCCGTGAGGAAAATGCCCCACATTACCTCACTGGAGGATGAAAGCTCGTTGGGTCAACTCCAATCACAAGCTAACTACCCGAGCTAGCTGTGTGCATGGTTAATTGGATGGAGGTGGTTGATGAGAGGCCAATTAGGCGGATGACGCCGTTTGGTCTTAAGGGAGTCGACGGTGGGGGGAAAACTCAAATTGAAGACAGACGTCGAACGACAGCAGCAGTGGTAGGCTTGGCACGAAGCTATGTTCCAAATCAAGCTCCAGGCGTGCGCAATTACACAGATGGGGCCAGGCGATGCGGGTTGGCCTTGGCGTGGCTCATCTGGCCGGCGCAACGCCATTCAAGACGACTGCGATAGGAGCATGGCGTGGCGCAGTCACTAAATGGGATAGGACGGTAGTGCGACGGGTGATGGCTCCACGTGCACATACGAGATCGGCACTACAACGTGCGACCGCAGCGCCTTGACTCGCAAGACGACAATGACCATGCCATATGACGGTGCAGCGGGCACGTGTAGTAGTGAGTGACGTCGCGACGCAAGTGACGCGAGCGCAAGTGATGCAGAAGCACGAGCGCGTGCCGGTGACGACGGCAGCGGACCGACCAGGGCATCGGGCCCGTGGCGACAGAGGTGGTGGTAGAGCAGCCAGGCGGATGCGACAGCGGCTGGCGGAGTAGGGCCGGTAATGACGCAACGCGGGCGGCCCAAGGGCACTATTAGCAATGTAGACAGGAGCGCACGCCGTGGCAGTGGGAAGGAACAGCTGCACGCCCTGGGCAGCCGGCCACCGTGGCTAGCCAGTCATGGCCAGACACGTGCATGAGCTACCAGCACACCGCCGATGGTACAGGGTAGTGGTGACCGTGTCCATGCGATGAACTTGGCTGGAAACATCATGCGCATGACTTTTAAAGCGTTCCAACAATGAAACTCGATGATTCAAATGCCAAACTAGCTTTTCTAGACTCAAGAGGGTATGTTAAACTTCTAAAACAAGCCCTAATACCACACCATTACTTAACCCAAATCTTCTACAAAAATTGTTGAAGTATGCTTCGTCAAAGCGTTTTCGACTTAGGAAATTCAACCAAGTCTCGATCGGATTCGCGTTGAATTTGATTTCCAAGCTATACGATACGCTAGCTAGTGAATTCCTTTCGTGATCGCTGGTATTTCATCACCACCTATGAAGTTTGTACTACAAACTTTATCAAAGCTTTGTCTATGCGTTCTATAGCATTTTTGTTCAACAAAAAATCGTTTAGAACCCTAAGTGATATGACGCGACATAAAATATAACATTCGTTTCGCGTTTCCGATGAACGTTTCGAGTCACCGAAATTGATTTACACACTATAATTCATACACTATCACATAAACAGGATACCCATGCAGTGTTTTAGCAAAAGATTTATAGTGTAACACTAAGGGTGTTACAAATCTACCCTCCTAAAACAAAATCTCGACCCGAGATTTCATGTGTCTAGTGTGGGAAAGGAGATAGAGAATATATTTCAATGTAAACAACTACCTATCTAAACCAGAGAAAAGGTGGGGATAGTGCTTCAATATATAGCTCTCTTATTCCCATGTGGCTTCATCGTCTGAGTGGTTTTGCCACTGCACCTTGTAAAACTTCACCACATTGTTCCTTGTCACTCTTTTCTTTTCGTCTAGGATTTTGACAGGGTGCTCAATATAAATCAAATCAGGCTGGAGGGGAATTCCTTCAATTTCCACAGCTTCATCAGGTACCCGCAAATATTTCTTCAACTGAGATACATAGAACACATCGTGTACCACAGATAAAATATAGGGGAGCTGGAGACGATAAACAACTAGGCCACACTGCTCCAAAACCTTGTAAGGACCCACATATCGAGGGGCTAGCTTGCCACGGACACCAAACCGATGCACCCCTCTTATAGGAGACACCTTGAGGTACACATAATCCTAACTATAAATTGCAAGGGCCTTCTTCGCATGTCTATATAAGCTTTCTGCCGGCTCTGAGCTGCCTTCAAGGGACTCTGAATAATGCTTACTTGCTCTCAAGCCTCTTTGATGAAATCTAGCCCAAAATATCCACGGTCTCCCACTTTAACCCAGTTAAGTGGTGTCCTACATTTCTTCTCATATAGAGCTTCAAATGGTGCCATACGAATGCTTTCTTGGTAGCTATTATTGTAAGAAAACTCAGCTAACTTCAGGCAATCATCCCACTTTTCAGGGAAAGAAATGGCACAAGCTCTCAATATGTCCTCGAGTACCTGGTTCACCCTTTTAGTTTGGCCATCAGTTTGTGGATGATAAGCTGAGCTTCTGAAGAGACAAGTACCAAGACATTGCTGAAGTTGCTCCCAGAAATAAGAGACAAAAACTTACCCTCTATCAAAGATGATAGTAAGGGGAGTTCCATGTAGGGTCACAATCCAATCAAAATATATCTGGGCATACTTCTTAGCTGTATATCTAGTGTCAACTGGGATAAAATGAGCAGACTTAGTGAGACGGTCCATAATGACCCAAATAGAATCATAGCCCTTGGATGTGCGGGGCAAACCCACCACAAAGTCCATGAAGATATCTTCCCATTTCCAAACAGAAATGGGCAAGGGCTACAAATATCCTAGGGTACGCATCTGGTCTGCCTTAACTCTCCCACAAGTGTCGCTTTCTGCGACGTACTGGGTGATGTCCTGCTTTATGTTGGACCACCAATACAAAGTGGCGCAAATCATGGTACATCTTGTTGCTACTAGGATGAATAGACAATTTTGAATGATGAGCTTCATTCAAAATCTTCCTTCTCAGCTCCTCATTTGATGGAACCACCAATCTATCCTTGTACCTCACTACTCCGTGCTCATCAATACTAAACTGAGGACCACGCCCTTTGGCAATCAACTTCTTGATGTGATGAATTTCTAAAGTGTCTTGCCTTTGCTCTAGAAAAATCTGATCAAGTAATTCTAAGAATAAGGCAATGTGAGCTAGCACCTCTACATGGTTGAGAGACAAAGGTGTTTCTTCAACCTGATATGACTTTCGGCTCAAGGCATTAGCTACCACATTGGCCTTTCCAGGGTGATAATGTACCACCAAGTTATAATCCTTGATCAATTCCAACCATCTCCTTTGTCTCATATTTAACTCAGACTGAGTAAAAATATATTTGAGGCTCTTATGATCTGTAAAAATATGTACTTTGTTGCCCAACAAGTAATGCCTCCAAATTTTTAGAGCGTGGACCACAGCAGTTAGCTCTAAATCATGGGTGGGGTAATTCACTTTGTGCTTTTTCAGTTGGCGTGAAGCATAAGCTATCACACGCCCATCCTACATAAGCACACATCACAACCCTGTCTTTGAGGCATCACAATATACATTAAAAGGTCTGTCAATATCTGGTTGGGCCAAGACAGGAGCAGTGGTTAGAAATTTCTTCAAAGCTTCGAAGGCTTCTTCACAGGCTGGGCTCCAATCAAACTTAGCTTCTTTTTGGAGCAGCTTGGTCATTGGCTGAGCTATCTTGGAGAAGTCAGGAATGAAACGCCGATAGTACCCAACTAGACCAAGGAACTGATGAAACTGGTACATTGACTTGGGAGACTTCTAGTTTAGTACGTCTTGCACCTTGCTGGGGTCAACGGAGATACCATTAGGTGTCAAAATATACACCAAAAACTACACTCGATCTAACCAGAATTCATGCTTGCTAAATTTAGCATACAGCTTGTGTTCCCTCAATCGAGCCAGTACTATCCGAAGGTGTTGGGCATGTTCTTCCTTGTTCTTGGAATATATTAGGATATCATCAATAAATACCACTACAAACTTGTCCAGCTCTGGCATAAAGACCGAGGTCACAGATACATGAAGAATGCAGGAGCATTGGTGAGACCAAAAGACATGACTAGGTATTCATACAGCCCATACCTAGTAAAAAAGTTGTCTTTGGTATATCTTATGGTCAAATCTTAATTTGATGATAGCCTAAACGGAGATCAATCTTGGAGAACACCTTGGCACCAGCTAGTTGATTGAACAAAGTATCTATATGAGGTAAAGGATACTTGTTCTTAATGGTTACCGTATTGAGAGGGTGGTAATCCACACACATCCAAAGAGTGCCATCCTTCTTCTTCACAAAAATGGCTGGACAACCCCATGGTGAAGAGCTGGGACGGATGAAGCCCTTTTCCAACAACTCTTCCAACTGCTTCTTCATTTCAGCCAATTCCTTCGGAGCCATACGGTACGGGCGTCGGGAGATAGGAGCAGTACCAGGCTCTAGCTCAATGGAGAACTCCACATCTCTGTCCGATGGCAACCCAGGTTGATCTTTAGGAAAAACATCTAGGAACTCACATACCATAGGAATAGAGGCAAGATCAGGGGAAGCTTCAGCATGAGCAGCAATAGGTAAGACTAGATCTGAGGGTACAAGAAGAGACATCCTATCCTCAGAAGAAGGAAATCATAAGTCGACAACTCTCTGCTTCAGATCCAAGACTACCCCATATACACGCAACCAGTTCATCCCCAGAATTGTATCAATGTCTTGCCTAGGCAGCACCATGAACTAGAGACGGTAAGTGTGAGTGGCTAATACTAAGCTCACTGTATCCGTCCGAGTATTAACGCACATCTGCGCACCCAGAGTACCGATTCTATAGGCAAAAGGTATAGCCATAAGAGGTATATTATGCCGGCATGCAAATCCCATGCTCATAAATAAATGTGATGCACCAGAATTAAATAACACATAAGTTGGATGGGAATCAATGGTGAACATACCAGCCATCATCGGTTCATTTTGCAATATTTCCTCAGCCTCCGTGAAATGAACCTATCCAGAACAGCTGACTGGCACTTTCTTCTTAATCATTGTCCGCTTGATTAGCCTGGAGTTAGCTAAAGGCTGAACAAACTGGGCTAGCTGGTTTTGCGGACACTCCCAGGCATAGTGGCCTTCCTTGCCACATTTAAAACAAGCACCAGGCTTGTTCCCCAGTCCTTGATGAGGTGGGACCTGCTGTCCCTGAGACTGCTGATGTTGCACCTGCTGAGTAGGGGCACGATACTGAGTGGAAGGAGCCTAAAAAATCTACTGAGGCTGTCGAAACGAATGCCCGCCTGAAGACTAATAGGGCACCCGCCTGACAACCTATACTTTCTAGGCATGGGGGTGACTAGAGGACCTAATAGCCACCCGCTTGTGCTTCCATTCTGCCTGCGAGTCACGTTGCAAGCCCTCCATGGCAATGGCAGCGTTCATCATCGCCCCAAAGGTCTGATAGTTCTAAGTGTATAACTCCTTCTGTAGGCTGCAAGAGAGGCCACGATAGAAGTGGTCCCTCTTCTTCTCATCTGTGTCAACATGAGTTTCAGCATACTAGGACAAGTGGTTGAACTTGTTGACGTAGTCCATCATGGACATACTCCCTTGCCGAAGGTCCAGAAACTCTGTCAACTTTTTGTTGAGAACACTAGCAGGAATATAATACTCTCTAAAGGCCGTAGTGAACTCCTGCTAGGTCACCCGATGATCCACCTATTGCATGGCATTGAATGTATCCCACCATGCACTCACAGACCCCAACAACTATTGCGCCACAAAGCGCACCTTCTGCTCATCCGTTATGGTGAGCAACAGAAACTTTTGCTCCATAATGCGAAGCCAATGCTCCGCATCCAGGGGCTCAGCCATCAGTGTGAACGTGGGTGGGTGTGTCTTTAAGAAATCTTAATAAGAGCAGGGTCCCTCAGGACCATGGCCACCACCCCTGTTCCCACCTTGCCCCCGTGGCCTCCACGAGCGAAGCCACCGACAGCCTATGCCAGTAGCTCCATGGCACGAGCTGACTCGCGGCGAGCAGCCAACATTTCCGCCATCATCTCTGCATGAGTTATCAGAGGCAGTGGTGGTGGAGGGGGAGGAGCCAAAAGTGGAGCCTCATGGCTCTCCCTGTTGTCGTGCTCATTGCCCCGGCCACTTTCACCTTGGCCCTCACCAAGACCGTGGCCTACCCCGGCACTGGTGCTCCCACAACCGGACCTCAGGTTCATCTGTAAGAGATAGGAACCATCCATTTAGAACCACCCTCCAGATCAGAAACAAGGGATTAGAGAAATGACAAGACATTTATTAAAGCATTCTTTTAGTTTATCCTATCAATTTACTAATCTAATTTATACGTGTAGGGGGAATTTAGTTTTAGCAAGATTCTCTTATCATGATGCATGCATCAGCCTATACGCTCACTCAAGCCAGAATATAGCGACATTCGTAAAATTTTGGCACATCGCACACTCACTTTCCGTATGCTAAGCGATTTCTTATGCCACGTAAGTCAGTGTACCTGCAGAAAACTGATTAGATAAAACCAGTGCCGCTATCCTAGATAGACCATATTGCTAGGGCTTATACTTATTTAGATAATTTTATCGCATCCTACTTTTTGCAAAACTTTTATTGATCAAATTTGAGGTTTTGGAAAAGAGTGATGAACTCATAAACTCATTATTGGCTCTGGTACCAACTGTGGCAGAACCGCCTAAAATAACATACTTACGGAGGCGCTCGTCTTCCACCAGACACTAAGCACCCCAAAAGCACGCCACAGCGGGCGGGTTTTGTCGGGCACACCCCAAGGGAGAGCCCGAAAAGTCCACATTTTTCCCCAAGGATCCAATAATGAAAACGAGTTTCAATACTTAATCCATTTCATACATCAAAAGTTCTTAAAAATATATTATTACAGTACCAAATTAAGAGTGTGAAATATTAAACAGCAGAATGATAATAAACATCTATCGATAATGAGCAAGGATCCATCTGTGCCCACCAGAATAATCCTTCACACAACGGGTACTCCTCAAGTTGAACCTGCAACAGGGGTAAATAAACCCTAAGTACACAATGTACTCACAAGACTTATCCGACTAGTGGGAATAATTTCCTGACTTCAAGGAATATGATAAGCTTTATGGTTTGCTGGGTTTCTTTTTGCGGAAAGCAATACTAATAGTGAATCCTTATTTATATTATTATTAGCAGTCATGATTTATTTATTATCTAGCCTTTCTATGTAAGCACATGTTCTACTTTCAAGCAAGGGTTGAGCAATCAGTTCTATTTCTTCACCTTTCATCTTTCAGTTCTTACTACGGTGCTAGACTATAGACAAGCCGTACCGGATTGCCCGGTGATTTGTGAATCAATGCCCCTAGCTGGGTACCCCAAAAATACACGCCCCGCTTGTACCCCAGGCACAAGCAGGACCAACCCATCACTCTCCTATCACGGGGTCCTAGGTCCCCATCCAAACTTGGACTCCAAGCCCTCGATCCTGAGTCCTAGACTCAGTGCGGTGCAAGGACCTCCACCATTCCCGCCTCCAATCAGTCGGTCCGGAAAGAGCCATAACCCACGACAAGAGAGCAACAAGTCTTCCCTGCGCCCATACCCAAGTATGTGCTCGGGATAATAAATCTGTGACTTGCCTAGAACCCAACGCAACGGCCGGTCCTTAACTGACACAGACACGGAAAAAGTGTAACCAAGCTATGCCCTGTTAGCCGCAGGACACAACCTCTTACACCCACCAATACCCAAACCATGTCCCTGCCCGGTCACCATTTTTTCTTTCCACCACTTTATCATGAGTGATCATAATTATCACCTATTGTGAGTAACGGCAGGTTACTCACGCTACCGAAATCTTAAGCATAACAGCTACTCAACCTATACTAGTAGGACTCATAGGTAGCTATATTTATGCATGTAGTTTCCATAAAATGCTTGTACGTAAATGCACATCATATATATTATGTGATCATTCAAAATAAGGGTTATGTACCGGGGCTTGCCTTGGGCAGGCGGTGTGTCAACAAAGTCAGCAACGAACGGCTCCGGGGCTCCCTTCTGTATGAGAATCTCCTCCTCGTACTCCTCAATAATCTCCTCGTAGTCCTGTTCGTCCACAGGCACGAACTCTACCAACTCGCAGTCTACATGCATGAAATAATGATGCAACACTTAGTAATACGGCAACAACAACTCTTAAAATAAAAATACATTTGTCAAGCTACTGAGCTAGTTCTACCGACTAAGGTGCTAAGTTACCTACTGTTACCACTAACAAGTATGAAGCATGACTACATTTGGAAATGCACATCAAATAAAAAATTTATCAACTACAAAGTTGTAGATCTCTTTGATATATACAACTTTGATATTAAGTTTGTCTTCACTCGACTACATTTGGAAAAGTTATGAATTTTATTGTGTTGCACCTATTTTTAGAAATGGCTCTAGATTCAGTCGCCTCTGGAAATAAATTTTCTAGAAGCGGCTCTAAGTCCAACCGCCTCTAGACTTTCCTTTGTAGAGGCGTTTGCATCTAGGGCCAGCCGTAAAGATAGCGACATTTGTAGAGGTAGCTAAAAATAGCAATCGTTCTTATAAATGTATTTCTAGAGGTGGCTCGTTTCAGAAACCGTTTTTAGAGGCGGTTCTAAATTAAGCCGCCTCTATTCATAAAATGAGGAGTCTTTACAAATTATATCCGTAGTAGTGTACCATTAAAAAACCTAACACTAGCAGCTAGCTAGCTGTTTGAGTTACAGAATGGGCCGGCTAGAATAGAGAGGCAAGCTAGCAGGGCCGACTAGTTGACATGCACCTAAACAAACAAGTTGACTCTTGAATTAAAAGCAATACATGTACTGATCAATGACCTCCCTGGCTTGAATATAGATGCATGATTTATATTGTTCAACCGCACATATTCATGCACACGCACACACGCCTCACAACTTTTCAACACCATGAAAGGTCCAAGGAAATTATATAAAGCCAACTCGGCACAAACATATGGATGTTGTAGATGAGGATAGCAGATAGATAAAGATAAGCAAACCAATGTATTAAAGACATGTAGGGGATGACAAGTACATATGGTCTTAAAAGTTAATCGCCCCTGGAAAAGTACTAGGTGTACATGCATGCGCTGCAGTGACCAACTTTCCAATTCGAGAGGTCCTTGTCACCTCGTTTACCACTTTATTTATTTCTCACTACTTTTGTACTAGTCCTTTTTTCTTATGTCAACTTGACGCCTAGGAGTATGTCTTTATGAAACCAAACGACGACATTTGACAACAACAAAGGATCGTGTTACTATAACTCACGGTGATATTTACCATAATGTTCTAGTAAATCACATAGTAAGGAGTTACTGTAATCTTGTAAATTAGAATAGTAATTATCGTAACTCAAAGTAGCCACATAATAAGTTATTCTATGGCCAGCTACAGAACAGTAGTTATATATATATATATATATATATATATATATATATATATATATATATATATATATATATATATATATATATATATATATATAATCGCAAAAAGGATATGTAGAAGAAAAGCCTCTTGATCAACAAAATATCTTCTTTTTTTCTTATACACACTTTATCTGCTACTAAGCTTCTGTATAGTATAAATTATTACACCATTTAACTGTCGCTTACGTCAGTATAGACTGAGGTGTTAGTTTTAATTTTGTTTTTTAGCATCCATGCACAAACTATTTATTCCCAAACGGAAGCATGTTGCAGAAATGGTTCATTTGCACCTGACACATGTTGCTAACGCAGATAGAGCGAGTATCTATATATAGGCCCAAACTAAGAGCATCTCCAAGAGTATTCTATTTTTCTTTCTAAAAACTTGTAGTTTAGCAACTCCTAAAAAACTATTAGAAGGATTAAACAAGACCATCTTCAAGAGTTTCTAATAATTCACTCCTAAAAACATATTACAAAAGCATATTCCAATCATTCAATGGCATTTTCGTTAATACGATCATCTTCTTCCTCCTGAGGAGAAGCACGTAGATGGTGGCCTTGCTGCCTTGTGCTCGTGCCTGAGAACAAGCACGTACAAGTCGCACAGTAGCAGCCACGACGCGGAGCCTTGGGCGCGGCGGCGGCGGCCACACCGGCGTGGGCGAGCATAGGGCCGCAACGGGCACGGCAGCGGCGGCAGCACCGGCGCGGGCGAGCAGAGGGCCGCACGGCCGAGCTAGGAGCCACGACAAGCACGCCGACGAGCAGGATCCGCAGCGCCGCTGCGACGAAGAGGTCAGCTGGGCCGCCGTGGACTCGGTGCACCTGAGCACAAAGCCGTTGCCGTAGTAGCCCCAGGGCAGCTCGGGCTTCAAGCGCCCCCGCACGTTCACGGAGAAGAGAGCTTCTGCTCGCCAAGACGGGCGCGTCGAGCTCAAGGACGTCGGCATCCTCGTGGTGATCTGCAGCCTGATCAACCCGACGCCGTGCGCAAGGGAGAGAGGAACACCGGAACTCCCGGGAAACCTGACGTTTGCATGCAGGATCCGCGCGACAGCAAGGGCGCGTATCTTTGCGCGCATTGTGTCATTTTTTCTCAAGTCCTAAAGGATTAGGAGGTGGGATTGGGAGCTGTTGGAGATGAATTTTTTCAATCTCGCCAAAAAAACAAAGAATTGGGAGAGTGTTTTGGGAATTCTTGGAGATGCTCCGAGAACCTTTTTAAGGGAAGTAGAGAACACAAAACAATACTGAACATTGTTGTACTATATCCATGCAATGGAATAAATGTACAAAATGCATATGATTAAGTAATAAAAACAAAAAAAAAATGAACACTGTTGTAGATTAATTTATCCAAAATAATCGTATAAATGCTGACATATCATTAAGTGTGAGTGCTATCGCTTGAAAATGAATGTACCAATTATATGTATGAAGAAACTAATAAATGTACTATATGAATGTAAGATTGAGCAAACGGTGTACCGCACAGGCCGCCGCATGGACCGTTGGATTTTCCGATCCGACTGCTGGCACACGATGTATCGCAGAGAACCAAGGACAAGGACCAAGGGCACCGAACCGCCCCGAGGCCCCCGAGCGTCTATATAAACCTCCTGTGCTCGCAGCTCCTTCTCCACTGGCGGTGGCGGGTACTGGTTGGGTCAGCCTCCGTCTCCTTCGGCCTCTCTCTCTCTCTCTCTCTCTCACACACACACACACACACGCACACGAACCACGTACTCTCCGGCGGCGACGCCATGAAGCACGCCGAGAAGCTCCCGTCCCGCGGCGCATCGTCATCGCCGCCGCCTGCGCACCGGCTCTCCCACGCCATCGCGAAGCCGGCGCCGCAGAAGATCAGGATCATCCACGTCCTGGCGCCGCACATCATCAAGACGGAGGCCCGGCACTTCCGCGAGCTCGTCCAGAGGCTCACCGGGATGCCACCCAAGAAGGGCTCCTGCGCGTCGTCGGCGTCCACCGGCGGCGACGCGTCGCTATCGCCGTCGCCGCCGACTTCGGTCTCGTCGTTCGACACGGCGGGCGACGAGAGCCTCGGCGCCGGCGCCGGCGCCGCGGCGGGGATCGACATGAAGGTGAAGGAGCAGGAGGCCGAGGCGTCGTCTCCGTCGGGTGGAGAAGGGGGAGGGTTCCTTCGCGCTCTCGAGTTGGACGGCTACGACGACGGCTTCCACCAGTGCCTCGAGGATTTCCTCTTCAGCTCCTGCGACATGGACGCCGTGGCCGATTTTAATTTCTGATCTCAGGTGCATGCGGGCGGTTTTAATTTCCGATGATCAGGTGCATGCGCTGGCAGAGCCGGGCATATTTTTCCCATATAAATCTCCTGGTCAGTCACTATATATGTTCCTGCACTAGAGAGCGATGAGACTTTACAGTTATGTTCCTGCATTAGAGAACGATGAGAATTTACAGTTATGAGATGAAAGATATCGAGTTTGCTCGGTTTGCAACGATAAATCACCGGACATGTATTTCCATTGTTCGTCTCTTTGGCCATGTTTCATTGTTCCAAAGCTGTCTTTTTGATAGTTTCATGAGCCCAGTGGAAATGCCGGTTCAGTTTTTTTGATGGTTTCATGAGCCCAACGGAAAAGCCGAATTAGTTTTGTTTTTATTTACAACGAATTTTGTCAGTGTTTGATTCGAACTCTACTAGTCTCTTTACCTCTGAATGCCGCTGCAACTGCAAATGGAAAGGGATTTCTCTGAACTCTGAAGTGTTAATCTGTCAGAATTCAGTTCTTATTTACTCGTTTAGAACCAAGACTTGCGCCGCACGTTCGCAGGGCAAAACAGACATGATCACAAGAAAATAAACACACAGATTTGCGTCTACTGCAGCAAAATTCTTTTGATTGTTTTACACGAGGTTACCACTGTCTGGCATTCTGCTTTTTCGAGAGAGAGAGAGAGAGAGAGAGAGAGAGAGGGGGGGGGGGGGGGGGGGGGGGGGAGCAGTTGCTGCTGTCGCCACTGGTGCTGCACAGCTGCCCTGCTGATGAGAGCAGAACGGCCTTTACATTAGCACACCATCATTGGACATGGAGCACATTGTCATTTGCTCTGTGCGGCATTGAGCGATTACCAGGCCGTATCTTGGAACTCATCAGTTAACTCTGAACAAGCAGTAGTTTTTTTTTTTTTTACCTTGTTTCATATAAACTGATGATGGTCATTTGATATTATTGCTCACATTCAGAAAATCAGAATAGCCGAAAGGGATGTACTAAGTAAAAAAAACTCAAGCGGTCGTTATCGTTGACAACACTACAGCCTTTATATATGCGCAAGCCTGAGAAAATGACCAAAGAGAAGGAGAAAGGAGCCATAAACAGGAGCTAGGCGTGGAGCTACAGTTAGTACTGAGGCATTAGCTTTCATATTCTGATATCACTGCATCTGCTGTGCCATCACCTGGATTCGGTTGTGGCCCCTCAAGTCTGGTTAAGACATCAGGTGCTCCAGCAGCATCTCTGATAATCTGAAGAAGATTACAGCAAAACCATGAGAAAGTTGTAATCCACACCTCCCCCCCGCCCCCCCCCCCCCCCCCCCCCCCCCCCCCCCCCCCCCCCCCCCACCCCCACCCACCCACCCACCCACACACACTACAGAATTAATGTTAGGTAAAATAACATGAGGTTTAAAATCCATTATTCATGCAGGATGGGCAAATAAACAATACAAATCGAAGGTTTCAGGGAAGAGTCATTCCTGGCAATCAGGTGGACAATGACAGTGACAGTGAGAGCCAAGTCAAAATGATGAGAGAACACAATAAACAGTTAATCTGGAAGGGTGATAATTACTAGCGTCTTATCTGTGACTGAAAAAAATACCTGACATGTATGTGTGTTCAAATTCAAACCATTTCTCCTTCTCTTAGCTATTGTGTATAGCAATATAGCATTCGCCTAAAAGCATGCTGAATGCGTACTCAACTCAATTAAGCGACGTATTTGGGGGCTGTTTCACTCTGAATGCGTACTCAACTCAATTAAGCGACGTATTTGGGGGCTGTTTCACTCAGCTAGAGCTAGTTATTAGCTGGAGCTAGGGGTTGGCCAGCTAGTTGGCTAACTATTTGGAGGCTTGGCTAATAAATTAGTCCACCTATTAGCCTGCTGTTCAGATGGGTTAGAGCTAATTTTGGCTAATTTTTAGCTGGCTATAACAATTAGCCCTTGGTATCCAAACAGGTCCTTAAACTGCGCACAGTGAACGACAATAAACCTTTGTGGCATTCTGATTCAGTTGGTCATCAGCCTTCAACTCAATGAGCTTAAGAATTGAAGTCTGATAAGGGCAGAACAAGAAATTCAATAAGTGCATGAGCATGACAACCAATTTGTTCTCTATTCTATTTGTGGCTCTTGTTTTCTTTAGAAAGTACAATAACTAAACACTGTGTCATTTGTCTTGTGATTGTGCTGACTGCTGAGATAACCATATATCAGTGCAAATGAATTTGGTACCCCTGCAAGTACATTAAAGAAAGTAAGAAACATACCAATATTTCTTCATCCAAGTAAGAGATCATGAATAAGCGTTGAAATGCTCCACCTGTAATTAATAACGGAATGTAATGTAACTACAGAAGTCATGGAATGCAGCTATTATGCAGTCATGCAACAATGGCATGAAAACTACCATAACTATACTGACCTACTAATCTACTATAGTCCAACACTCCAACTCCAATCCGATACAACCAAGCAAATCAAAACGTAAATGAAATGACTGTTAAATTTACATGTAAAAAAGGAATGTCACTTTTAAAAAATCATAAAGGGGTTTTTTTACGACCCTATAAACAATTGGATCCCTCCCAATATTAGGACCGATTCTGTTTCCTAACCCTGAGAGTAAGCCAAAGAAGCATTCCTCAACTGCCAATGTTAACATGTTCCTCAACAATTTAATATTTTGGCAAATAAATTGGCAAGAATCCATTGACAAAAAGAATTCACATAACAAAATCAGTAGTTTCTTTATCTAAGCAGGCAATATGTCCTCAGAAACTAGAAGCGTGTGTGCCTAGTATATATAGTTCCAGCAATGATAGATTGATAGTATTCTAACTAGCATATTGCTACAAGAGTGTGAAGCCCTGCATACTTACCAAGTGGCACTTTAAGCCCCTCTGAAACAGCATCCCTTATAGGGCTAGGAAGTTGTTGTAGAGCTCCTGCAGTTTGGCCAAGCAAGCCCTTTAACTGTTCAGGCAATGATTCTTCATTGATTCTGGGAATCTCTATAAGGCCCTCAATGTATTCCTCTTTCATTCTGATGGGGCCCTCAACGGACAATTGAGTTGTCAGTAGGAACTTGCTTTGTATCTGGAAACATAAAAAAGGAAGTTGCTAAATAGTGAGAATGGCAGTGCAACAATAAAATAATCCCCAATCACACAGAAACATTCAGCTTGCAGATAATACAGATACTAATGTGTACTAATTTCAAAAAAATATATATACAGATACTAATGACCTGCTAATAAATGACTTCAGCATAATTATGAAGTATCCTCAGCTTATGGAAGCTTTTGCGCACAATCTATTACTAACACAGATATAGACACAGACTGGTTTTATTATAAAAGGTGAATCCTGCATATTGTAACTTGTAAGCGATACTGCCAGGCACATAAATGTCATATAGAACCAATAAACTTAAGAATCAAAGATGGATCCCATAAACTATGCAAAAATAGTAGGTACACTCCTAAAATCTTCTGGCATTACCGTATTTAGAAACTTGAGGTTAGATGAGAGCTTGGAGTATCCATCCTTGATCGACACATCAAGTCCCGTAAAGTGTGCAACAGCTGTAGGTGACCTCCTTCAAATTAGAACACACATGCTATCAGGAGAAGCTTGACTTGAAATGAATTCAAGTCAAATGAAATATTGAAATTATAACTTGCACCCAACAAACAGCGACAGGGACATACTCAAACAAAACACGGGCCGCAAATGCTCCAGGACTGCTATCACCAAACCATTCAAAGTTCCATCGACCTTCCAGAAACGGCGACCTGCAAAGTAAATAGAAGGAATTCAAGTTAATGTAATATGCTTACACAGAAAAGCTTTTTTGGTCAGAATGAAAGAAAGTTCATCTCATCTTAGTGCTTATTCATAGGGTTACTATGAAAATTATCTCAAGCAAGATACAGCGCATAATACGTTTTTTGTTAGCCATAACACTTACGTTGTGGGGCGTGGTGTCGGATTCAGGCGTTCAAGTCCAACAATTCGCTCATTGACATCGATCCTCTGCATCTCAGTAGTCTTCCCGCTGACCAAGGCCTCAAAACCCCCAGCATCTTTAAACTGAAATTGGTAAGAGGAAATTCACATACCCTAGTTGAGAAATGCCTCAAAAGTTCAGTATCAACTAGCTGTCATTTCACAAGTCGGACACACAATCATGGAAAAATATCATTTCCATGCTGAGATTGTGGAGAAAAAAAATCGAAGTGAAATTTAGATTAAAATTGCAGGTTAGAATTTGACAGTATCGCCTACAATTTGGTACGGTGTGGGGACAAGAGCCTCCCGCAGGCACCTCACAGGAAGGTCAGCAAGTAGTACTAGGCGAGGGACTGAGAAGAGCAGAGGAAGAGCAAGAGCTCACGGCGAGGAGCAGGGACTCCTTGGCGGAGAGGCGCTCCATCTCGCGGGCGTAGCTGGCGGCGGCGCCCCCCTGGAAAGTCTGGGCCATGGCTCTGCAGCGCCCCGCGGAGTAGCGGGGGCGGCCGGGGCGAGAAGGCGCAGCCCGGCCGTCGCGGCTGGCCGCGGAAGGGGACAGGGAGGAGCGCTGGAGAGGCCGGGGTCAGTGCCACGGCGGACCGCCATGCCTGACGAGCTGCTGGGCTACAGATTTCTCTCTCGTGCTACAGTCTACAGACTACTACAGCCGCCGGTAGGTGGTGACTGGTGAGTTGCTGTTGCTGAAGGCTGCTGCCTAGGCGACGTGGAAATCGTAAAGAATACTCCTAGACGAGAAAAGTCGTCTGATATTTTTCATTTCGGCCTCCATCTACTTACTCCTATTTCCACCTCAAATGTCTTTATAATGTTTTTAGACAATTTACAGTTTTACACAGCGACAAACGTTAGGACAGTCACACAGGTTTGTCATGGGCCAGCAGCTGCTAACTGACCAACAAAATGCAAGTTGCATCAAGTCATAACATTCAGGGGCATGAGTGACAGATTAACGTTTTCTCAAACTTATATTAAAAAAAAAGCTGAAATCTAGAGTTTAATCGACTGAAATCGCAATACAACAGTCTAACCGCCTAACGCTGCAAGGAGAAAAATTCACAGTAGCAAATGGCGAGAGCACAGGGCATCTCTCATGCCTAGAGCACCTCGACTCTCAAGCAGCACCGCTCCGCTGCTCGGTCTCGCCATGGGCAAAGTGGCACCGGTCGCCGAAATTGCAGGCACCCTTCAAGAAGTTCTCGCACAGCTTCGTCTTGTAGTTGCTCCTGCCCCCCATACCACCGCCTCGGCCTCCTGCTGGCGCCACGGCAGCAGATGGGTTTTTCACCGGCATGCTTGCGCTGATGGTCGCGATGAGGTCCCTCACCATGTCGCTGGCTTGCTTGATCTGGTCAAAATTGCCTTCAAGCTCAATGTTCTTCTGGCTGGGGTTAGACTCGTGGTCACGGATGGAGAGCTTGACGCCTGTAACTCTGCTTATCTGCTTAGTGTTGACCCCACCCTTACCAATTATGCCACCGGCAAGAGAGGCATCCACAGCTGATCTTGGCAGTCGCCGAAGCACCAAAGTTTCCAGCTGGAGGGCCCATGGAAGCTTGTTGCAGAGGTTCAGGTCGGCCTCCATATCGACCACCCATAGGAGGTCCTTCATGAGACATGTAGGCTGGCTTCCCAAGCTCTCTTTCGCTATGAGCGAAGTGGCACTTATCACCAAATTTGCAGCCTTCTGTAGTATTGTACTTGGTGCACATGCGTGTCTTGCCCGTCGAAACTGGATGAGAGGCACCGGTAAGAGCGGCATGATCCACATGAGTCCTTGATGGCGCAGATACAGCAGGGCTACCTAGATTGAGCATTTTTGCAACTGCCGGGTAACCACCAGGGACAAAGTGCAGAAAATGGCATCCCTCACCAAACGGGCACCCGATGGTACTGCAACATTAAAAGCAGACCATATTATTTATGAAGGTTTATCAAATGATTTTAAGTATGCAGGAATGAGCTTTCAATAAGAGATAAAATACCCAAACATCTAAACCATATATTCAGGCATATTGAAGTAACAATAACAAAGTAAAGAAAGCATAATACCATAATATAATAACAAAATGAAATTTGAATCTACTCTGACAAACACGTCCATCACTAAAAAGGAATTTCCAATTAATCAAAACAACAAAAATCAATACCTTGTACCCTGTCTATACTAAATGCACCATAAAGCAAGAGTGGATTGAACGTTGGCATGTATCGTACTCATAAACTCTTAAGTAACCAGAGGAAAAAGGCAAGTTCATCTACTGAGATATATTAATAAAATAGAGCAGCTCATGTATCACAATTTAGCGTTATTCAAATATTCCATACATCTTTGGCATATATAATAACTTTCAAAGAATTGATTTGCTGTAAGAAGAGTGAAAAAGATACAGGTTACCATTCTGATGTTATTTCGGATAGGTTAAGATTATAACCTGAAAAACTTGGTGCAAGGCTTCGATTTGCTTGATTGACCAGTTTGAAATGACTCCGTGTCTGTTGCATAAAATTAATTACATTTTCTCACGTGTTAGAAGTTTGCATTATTGATCTTCTAATCAAGTACGTATATAGAATTTATCTCCAATGTATGTGATGAACAAACAAGATTTTACATGGTAAAAGATTGCATTGTAGTTATCCTGCAGAAGATAGTTACTATACAGTTGAAACAAAGATTAGTAGGGTTTCTACACTGACAAATACCATGTGTCTGCGTCTTTCTTCTTGTTCATTGAACTGATGAACAGTCGAATTGCATTTTGATCAATATTCAAGAGCCACAAGGCGACTTCATTCCCTTATATGCTTCACATTACTATTTCTTCCCTAAAAACTATTCCTCTTTTCAACAAAATACATCTAGAATAGACTTGTGCCATTACAGTATCTGAACTCTAAAATGATGTTTCCAGACTTTCAGTTCTAAAACTATTTTTACTGTACCAATATTGTCATGAGGCATAGTCCTAACTAGATCCGGGAACACACAGGTTAGCATGTTTCTTCTTGTTCGTTGAACTGGTGAATTGTCCAATTACATTGATCAAGATGCAAGAGGCAAAAGGTACTTCGATTCCCAAATATGCTTCAAATTACTATTTCTTCTCTAAAAAACTATTCCCCTTTTCAACAAAATACCTCTAGATGAGCCTCATACTATTACACTATCTGAACTCTTAAATAACTTTTCCAGACTATGAGTTCTAAACTATTTTTACTGTATTACTACTGTCGTGAGGCACATAGTCCTAACTATATTTGGGAACACACAGGATTTCTTAGTACTAGTGGTTACTAAAGGAGGGTAAGTTGCTCAAATAAGAACATGTTAGTGCGCTGCCTTACCAGTCAGCACTGACATCATTTTTTATCAGTAGCTGGGTAAAATTGTTTATACTTTTTGCATTTGCATATGAAGCAGATCTAACTGTGATACATTTATATACAAATTTTCAGTCTGCAACCCTGTCTGATTTCTTCAGATTTGATTGTATTCTTTTGATCCATCTTCACACACATTACTCGGAGAGTCAAATACAAAGCTAGACTTTAAGGTTCAATTTAGTAGTCGAAGTTAGAGAGTAACAGCCTCAGCATAGAGGGGAAAACTCTTGATTTGTATTTCAATTTTGGAGGCAACGAGCTACTATTCCACCAAACCACGCATTACTTGAAGCAAGCAAAGCTTGTGATTGAACGAAAACAAAATCTCTAACCAGCCAGGACCCACACTAAATCCCCTGTCACGAACACGCCGGATGCGCATCTCATTGCGCACACGGCACGCATATAACAAGCATAATCAAACGACCAAACAGAACACCGTCTCGCTTCGCTCTCGCAGGACACACGCAGATCCAGTCGCCGAAGCACTTCTCGCAAGGGGCGAGGACAACCGACATCTAGTAGAACCAAAAAATCGAGGCGAACGGCAGACGGGACTGGTGGGAGGGATAGCGATGCCTCACCTTTGGAGCGCTTCCCGCCGGCGGCAGACCCGTTTGCCGTCTCCGGCCGGGACCTCTTCCGGGCCGGGCCTGCTCCCTCCATGCTCAGCCTAGCCCTCGCGTCAGGTTGGAGAGGCGCGCCGAAACCCTAGGCCCCGATCCGATTCGCTACGGAGGTCGGAGGCAAAGGAGGAAAGGAGGACTGCGAGAGGTTGCTGTTTGGTTTTATTGGAAGGAAAAATCAACATTACCTCCCTCTCGCTGAGCTCAAAAAAACGGGTAAAACCCGTCTCTTAACTTTTTTTAAACAGTACTCCAAAGGTAATTTTAAAATACCTCGCTCCTGTTATAAACGATTTTAAAGGTAATTTTATTTTTTTATTTTTTATTTATTTTGGCTAAATTTTTAAAAAATCATAGTAAATCATAGAAAAATCATAAAATAAAAAATCTAATTTTGTTGGACTCCATATGAGTAGATCTACACAGTAAACATATAATATGGTATGCTTTAGTACAAAGTTTTTGCTGTCACTTTAGATTTATGCTTTTTGTAATTAAATGGAATAATTCATAGTTGTAGTTTCTATGGTCCAATTATGATGAAATTTTTATGGTGGACTAATTATTGTATGTTAAAACTGTAGTAAAAATATCATACTCATTGGATCATGTATAACTTAGTTATAGATTTTATTTAGGTTTATGCATGTTAAATATAAATAAATTTATAACTAAGTTATACATGATCCAATGAGTATGAAATTTTTACTACAGATCAATCATACAATAATTAGCCCCCCATAAAAATTTCATCACAATTGAACCATAGAAACTACAGCTATGAATTATTCCAATTAAATACAAAAAAGCATATATCTAAAGCCACAGCAAAAACTTTGTGCTAAAGCATATCATATTATAGTTCACTGTGTAGATCTACTTATGCGGAGTCCAATAAAATTGAATTTTTTATTTTATGATTTTTTTGTGATTTACTATGATTTTTTAAAAAATAGCAGAAATAAATAAAAAAGAAAAGGACAAAACCGCCTTCAAAATTGCTTATAGCAGAGCCAGGAGGTAAGATGAACGGTTTAAAAAGTTAAGGGAGATGTTTTGCTTGGTTTTAGAGATCAGGGAGAAAAAGCGGACTTTCGCGAAAATTGAAGGAGCTAATGTAGACTTTTTCCTTATTAGAAACGGAGGTTGGGCCTTGGGCCTCGCTCGAGCAGGACGATTTGGTCGTCGCGAAGGATTCGTGTCCGAGCCCAAATAGAAACTGTTCGGTTCAGAACTTCTATAAAAGAATCAACGTTTTCATTTAAGAATGAAATGTAATCAAAATCTAGAAAAACTTATTATAATACTACTATTTGAAAGTCCGAGCTATAGTAATAAATTCAAATTCAAATATCTGGGCAAGGGGCCCTGGCCGAAAAGATTAATTGTTTTTGCATTTGCAGGATTTGCTCGGGCCCTATGGACCTGCAAGAACAGAATGGCGATTGAAAAACGCTTTCCCAAAGCGCCCGCTGATGTCATATACGTTTGCCTTATCATTCATGCAGAAATGGAGCTGCTTACTTAAGGAGGTGGACAGAGCTCAAATCATTCAGCTGAAGGAAGAGATCCTGAGATGGCTTAAGGAGTTCAAGCCTAGTTCTTAATTATTTGCTTTCAGATGTCGTCGAGATTTAGATCTTTTTGTAATGAATAGTAGTGGCTTTCCTTTTGTAGCTGGTAACCCCAGTATTACTTTGTATGGCACCTTCCTTTCTAAATTAAAAAGCAGAGTTAATCTCTTTTAAAAGAATAAATTCAAATGTTCAATGAAAACGTTAAAAAACCTTGATGGTCAAAGTTTAAATATGTTAACGGTAAAGAACCTAATAATAATAGAAGCTTTTTTAGGGAAAAAAAAATAGATGTAAACGATATCCACCGTGCCTCCGTGCATATATACCATGCATATTTGCCATCTGTCCGATCAACACAATCCAACCGCACATGGTGGAGATGAAAAAGCAGGGGGTGTGGGAACCACCTGCGAGGGAATCTCCTAAACACACGGTTAGATCATGTTGACTGGATACATGGCAACTATCCATGGCATGTATGTATGGAGGCATGATAAATACAGTATGCATCCAATTTTTTTCCTTTTTTATGTGTGCGTGAATTTGGTGCAGGAGGAGGATATATATCACGATAATATGTGTGGATTTATTTCGATATTTTGATTTTGGGAATAGGTCGAATTGATTGATCAATTTAATTATTTTGTGCTAGGAACAAGGCAACAAGTCTTGATTTTGTTCCCCTTTTTCTGGTAAATTAGGATCAACTTCTTGATTTAGTGTCTCGGAAGTCGGATCCAAATATAGCAATCATAACGTATGATGAATGAAACTCAAGCACTAGGGCTGTCTAGATCTTTGATTTTATTTCCATGTTTTACTGCCTATGGGCTGTGGATCTATTAGCATTTATTATAGCAAAGAAAAGATTGTTGTTTAAAAAAAAGATTGCTTAGATGAAATGTTTTGTCAATCTTCCTTTTTTTATATTAGCGCAAAATAAAAGAGTATACAGATATGGATAAGCCTCCACTTCAAGCAAGAATTCATAGCAGATTGTTCCACTGCGCCCTATTCGCTTGGCTTATAAGCTGTATTTTTTTTAACCAACGAACAATATTTTTCTCTCACAACGACATAACAAATCAGCCAACAGTACTTTCAGTCATGGCTTATCAAGGAATTCAACTTCTTAATTAATGATACACCCAACCGAAAAAAAAAAACTTGGACTGAACTCAAACATCTTTTCTAGCGCTAGAGATGTTATATCCTTTTTTTTTTTGACTTAGAGATGTTATATCCCTTAGAAATTTCAAACGAAGCATGCCGGTCCAACAAACGCTTGCACATTTCCTGTTGAACTGAAGAAGCATATTCAGTGTTCTCAAGGTGCAAGAAAGCCACAGCAGCAGCTCCATGAATTTACGTATACGGCGTGCTATATATTTCATCAATCTCGACGCTAGAAAGAAAAAAGAACCACAAACGCTAGCTTGCAGCACTCGATCATGCAGATGTAGCAGCCACTACAGTACGCAGATTATTATGAACACTGAACACGTACGCAGCGCCAAATCCAGAGGGTTGTGTGTGGGGAAGAAGAAGAAGAAAAACGCATCGGATAATCCTGACGAAGACGACGGATTCAAAGGCTCCTGGCGATCATCTCCTGACACCGGTCGTACGACTCCTGCTTCTCCAGCAAGAAGTTGGCACGGCACCTCGCGATGAACTGCTCCGCTAGCCGGTCGATCTCGTTCCCGCCGGCGGCGGCGGCGCCGTCAATGTAGGAGTCGTCTTCCTCCCCTTCGTCGTCGTCGTCCTCCATGACCACCACCTCGTCGGGCATCTCCTCCTCGAGCCAGCGCAGGTACCCGCAGCACTCGCCGGGAGCCGCCGCCGCCGCCGCGGGGGCGACAACCGCGTTCCACACCGACTCGTAGGACGGGTACACGTGGTAGTCCACGTCCAGCGCCATCTCGGCCGCGGTCCGAGCCGGCGACAGGCCGCCGCCGCCGGACCAGGTGAGATGCGGCGGCCTCTTCGCGAAACTGCAGCCGCCATGCCTGCTGCTGCTCCTCCTCTTCTTCGCGCGGTGCTGCTGCAGCTGCTTCCTCCGCCGCCGCCGCGTGCCCCACTTGGTCTTGCCGAGGGCGTCGAGGAGCGCGGACTTGACCCGGGCGAGGGCGCGCAGCACGCGGCCGAACCGCGGGTACACGTGCGACTGCAGGATCGTGCTGATCTTTGGCGAGATGCCGCTGGAGCTCGAGCGGAGCAGCGCCTCCATGTGGAGTAGTCGAGCTGGCCGGCCGGAAGAATGGTCGAGCTGGCACGGCGGTGGAGAGATGGAGATGGGGGCGGAGGTGGATCGGAGGTGTGCCAATCGACGACGCCCGCCGGTAGTGCTAGTCCATGCCCTTTATAAGGACCGGCCTCCTTGTGTACGGAAATGTGTCACCGACTCACCGTGGCCTCCGCAGCGATGCCACCATATCTCCGTAGGGCGGAACAGATATCATATCTATTATATTATCTATCGGATAATCGTTAGTTGATTGGTAAATGGTAAGTAGTATATATTTCTGCTTTGGAAAATGGAATGTAGGGTTTAATTTGATCGGTCAATCAGGAATTCAGGATATCGTGATATCGTAGGCGTCCTAATTAATTAACGGAATTTGGAGATCTTGTTAGCAATTTCTCTGCATGCGCTGCTGTTGTCGTTCGATCAGCTATGGAAATTTGGAATTCGCGATGGGGAAGTGTGAGTTATCATCGCGCTTAAGCCTTGCTTGGAAACAAGGATCATCCAAGCAAGATCTTAGGTGGACTAAGACCTTGTTTGGATACTCATGTATTTATTCCAATCCATGTATGTTGCAGTAAGATTGAGGTGAATACATGGGCATTCAAATAAGCCCATGTGGATTTTTTGTACGTTTAAACGTGAACATGATGGTGGGGTGCAGCAATGTTCAGTGTTGTTTGGCCGTGTAAAATGTACGTTAGTTAGTAGAGAAACGAAACCGTGGTGCACATGCACGTACACACCAGATCAGGAATGTAGTGTATATGACTTCCTCCTCGGTGAAGCCTTTTTTTCTCGAACGTGCACTGTAGCACGTATTTCATTAAGAGGAAGTAGAGAACATCCAAACAAACAACGGCAACGTCGACGTAAGGTAACCAAAGGTTGCCCTGTCGATTAGGAAAAAAAACAGAAAACAGAGCGGTAAAAGAAAAGGCCAACGTCACAAGTGACCAATTACATGAACGAAGTGAGCGACGACAGGGTCGAATACCCAGCCCTCAACCACAAGTCAGCCTCCTGTCGGATCTCCAAACACAGCTCTCGGGCGTCCTTGGCTTCATTCCTGAACGTCCGTGCGTTGCATTCCTTCCAAAGCACCCAGCAGGTTAGCATGATTAACGAATCGAAGCCCTTCCTGCTGCTTCGGTGCACCCTACGCCTAGCCCAGGCCCACCAGCGAAAGGTGTCGACGTCCCCGTGGGCGGCGACGGCTGTGAGCCCAAGCCTGGACAGGAGGATTATCCAGACCTGGCGGCTGAGGCTACAGCCCAGCAGGATATGGTCCAGAGTTTCAGATGCTTGAAGACACATGATGCAATCGTCACTGTCCTGCAGGCCATGCCGCATCCGGCGATTTGCTGTCCAGCAACGACGATGCATAGCCAACCAGAAGAAGAACCTGACCTTCGGCGGTGCCCGCGTCCCCCATATCAGCTTGGCACCCAAAGGTGTGGTCGATCCGATGAACATCGCACCATACGCCGACGCCGCGGAGTATTTTTGGTCAGCGGACCAACGCCAGATGACGGAGTCCGTAACCCCCGCGACCAGCTGTACCCCGCGCACCCGCTCCCAGAGGTCCAGGTACTGGAGGAATACCTGCACAGTTTGCGCACCGGTGATGTCAGACACCCATGCGTGGCCAGCCAATCCCGACGCCACAGTCCGTGACCTTGTCTTCGCCCGTGGGACAGAGGCAAACACAGCCGGCGCAATTTGTTGTACACAACATCCATGGATCCATGAGTCATGCCAAAACAGCGTTGAGGTCCCGTCCCCGACTGCCACCATTGTTGCTGCACGAAAGAGGGCACTCGTGGTCCTGTCGGTTGTTGTTGGCAGATCGATCCAAGTTCTGTTTGGGTCGACCTTCCGCAGCCACTCCCAGCGCAGTCTAAGTGCCAGACCAAACCTGCGCAGGTTGATGACGCCGAGGCCCCCAAGCTCCTTTGGCCTACAGACCACGTCCCAGGCCACGCGACATTTGCCCGCGGCCACCGAGGCCGACCCAGACCATATGAACGATCGACGCAGCTTATCAATGCAGTCGACCGCCCATGGCGACAGACATACGGCAATGGAGAGGTGCACTGGGATGGCTGAGAGCGTCGCTTGCGTAAACGCAACCCTCCCTGCCGTGTTCATGAGCTGGCCCTTCCATAGCGGAATACGCGCCGCGACGGTATCGATGAGGCCTTTTGTTTCGCTGATTGCTAAAGACAAATGGACTTTCCTCGCAAGAAAAAAAAGAACAAGAAGACAAACGGACTGATGATCAGCATCGGTTCAGAAAAATACGAGAAGATTCTACCGTCTGAATGTCTGATCAACTCTGAACACTAGTGCGGCAACTCTGATGTTTTTTTGGTGACAGATAATGTTACTGTATGCATCATTAACATCATATATGGTGTGTCAGTGTCACTATCTGCAACTTGGACAAGTGCTCAGCTGCAGCTCGAGTGCTTTATAGCACGGTGTGCAGAACAGCTGCCCCCCCTGGCTAGATAAGCAAAACAAGCATCATCAAGCGGCCATCCTCGCTGTGATTTATCCCGTTTCATTCAGGAGCAGCAGCGGTAGAGCAATGCAAGGACGACGAAAGAGTCTCTCCTCCACGGAACGTTGCGTGGCCTCCCAACACTGTCTGTTATGAACCCCTGTGGCCTGTTCACACTCCAGAGCTACCTAGGACACCGAGGATCCAGCCTGGCTTTAAGCCAGCCAGCTCCTGTCTTCTTCTTCTTCTTTCTCCTCCTCCCGGCTACTTCGGTTCGTTGCGGCCGGTCGTCGAGTGACGAGAGATCGACGCCATGCATGCATGCATTATTGGCCGCGCTGCGCAGGTATGGATGATGGATGGGTGCGTGCACGGTGCACTCATGCGCCTTGCGTGCCTGCGAGAGGCCGTGCGAATCCAGTTGTTAGGATACTCTCTCTCGCGCGCATGCATGCCCTCGCTCGCCATGCATGGAAGCGAATGCCAACTTGCGAAGCGGTCGGAGACATCAATCATTCGTATATATGGCCAACGGGCCCGGTCGGCACGGCATGGCACGGGCCCGTGCCAGCACGGCCCGATAGTCAATGGGCCGGCACGGCACGCCGTGCCTCACGAGCCGTGCCTCATAGGGCCACGGGTCTGGCCTTCGGCCCAGGCACGACCCTATAGGCCGATTTCTGTGTCGGGTCGGCCCGCGAAGCATGACCAGAAGCACGGGCCATGTCAGCTCGCGGTCTGTTACCCTTTGCATTCACAATTTTATAAATAGATAACAGTTCACAGTTCATAGTTTTATAATTCATACATTCACAGTTCACATCAATACATCATCACAGTTTCTTACATTTACAAAATCAAAGTTCAAAACTTGTCCGATACAATCACATTTTCATACATTCACATAATCAAAGTTGAAATGTCCGATACATTCACATATCACAGTTTCATACATTCACAGAATCAAAGTTCAAAGCCGACAGACAACAGAAATAACCAAAATGAGCTGTTTAGTGCAATGCTCCCTCATTAAAAATATTTCTAGGTAAAACTCACCCTTGTGAGAAACCCTAGAAAGGAAAAAAGAGTGCAGTCAGCTCTTAATTAACCATTGTTCAAATGATAGACAAGTCTTTCACAGTCACACACACCCTTTCATAGTCACAGATCACACACACTCAGGAGTCAAGTCTCAACCTCAATACCTCACTAAGTACCAGGAGCACCACCAGCAGATCCATCTTCATCAAGGTACAAGTTCTGGAATGAGTCTTCAAGCTCTTGGTTGTTAACAGCATGTTGTTCCCTTTTTTCTTCTAACTCCCAGTCCTTTAAGGAGGTCAGCATCTCCACAGTCTCTGGTGATAAGCACTGTCGCCGTTCCTCAATTATCCTACCTGTCAAACTGAAACAAGACTTTGAAGAGACAGTAGATACATGAACTGATATGATATCTCTAGCCATTATAGACAGGATTGAAAAGGTTAGCTTGTGGTCACGCCACCACAGAAATAGGTTAAAATCATCCTCATAAGAAGTGACATTATCACTGTCTAAGTAAGCTGATAGCTCAGAAACAGCAGAAGTAGATGAAGATGAAGTGGCAGGGAGAGGGAAAGGACCAACAACACCTGATCCACGGCCAAAGATTCTTCCCCATGTCTGCTTTTTCTTACCTATATGATGTGATGGTTGTGCAACCCTTTAAGCCCTAGCTGCACCAAACTTGCTCTCATATTTGTTAAACAATTTATACAATTCAGTTTTGACATCAGCATAGTATGAACTGTACTCAGAACTAGTGTATTCACCAAGTAATTGCAGCACATTAAAGAAACCTCTCATCTTAGCTCTAGGATCAAGAATGAATGCATATGAATATAATAGAGGTATGTACTGCCAATATTTAAGGAACTTAAGCTTCATAGGATATACAATAGCTCTTAGATTATGATCTTTTTCACATGCATGCAAATGAGAAGTAATCTCTAGGATATGGTGCAGAACAAGTGGACTTGTAGGATAATAAACACCAGACAGTACAACAATGGAGTCATAGAAGAGTTCTAGGAACTCCAATAACTTCTCAGCAAAATACTAATGATTTATAGTCAACAATTGTGAACCATAATGAGAATTAATGAACATAGAAAATACATTCTTATATGAAACCAAGTGTTTAAGCATTAGGAAAGTAGAATTCCATCTAGCATCCATATCCAAGCCAAACTTTCTAGGTCTAACACCCTTAGCATTACAGTATTTCTTGAACAATGCAATTCTTTAATTAGAGGAATTTAAGAAGTTAATTGTAGTTCTAAAATCTTCTGTGTAAGATTTTAACCTCTTTAATCCATATTTTATAATGAGATTAATGATATGACAAGCACAACGGTGATGTACAAGACTGTACTTACGGTTACTAGGATTCAAAGGATCAGGTAAAGGATCAGGACCCAAGTAAAAAATAAATAGAGGTGTCAAAGTGTTCATAGCCCTCGCATTAGAAGAAGCATTGTCTAGAGTGACAGAGAAAATCTTGTCAATCAGACAATACTCCTCAACCACAGCAGCAATTCTTTCAACAATGTTTTCAGCAGAATGTTTAACCTCAATCAGCCTAAGACTAATAACCATTTTCTATAACTCTCAATCAGCATTCATATAGTGAGCAACAACACTAATATAATCCTCCTTAGTATTACCAAACCGAATGTCTGAAGTCAAAGCAATAGAAGAAGCAGCAGGCAATAGAACATTCTTTAGCTTATCATGACGTTCAGTAAACAGCTTACCAAGATCTCTAGTGGTGGTTTGTCTAGAAACCTTAGCAAACCTAGGGTTATGAGCAAGAACAATATAATCCTCCCATGCCTGTGACTCACCTATACCTAATGGAAGGATAAGCCTAGCAATCAACCTACACAACTCAGAGCAAGCAACAGCAGGATTATAGTCCTAGTTATGCACTGATCTATCAGGATTATAAGAAAGCTTAGACTAAACCCTAGCAGCATGATTAACCTTTTTCCTACAAGATTTTTGATGCCTAATCAAATGGCCAGTGCCAGCAGAAGATCTAGCAGACAATCTACTCTTACACATTTTACAGATAGCAGCAGTTCGAACCTTTTGACCATTCACAGTCTCATAGATCTCATCAAAATCAACCCAGACACTAAATTTATGCTTACCAAGGCATGAGGTACCATCTGTGCTGTTGGAGCCGACCGGTGTCCTTGTTGCCATCGCCAACGGTGCCGGCTCCGCCCCTCCACCACCGTTGCCACCGTCCAGATCGATCGGAGTAGAGCCGCTACCGACATCGATACCCAACAACGTAGTAGCGTCGTCACGGATGTCATCGTCGTCCTCTAGGAGCAGCCCTGCCGCGATCAGGCCATCGTTGTCGTGAGTGGATAGACGACATCATCGTCATCCACAATAGCGACCTTGACCATGGACGGCTTATCTCCAGCGCCATTCCTTAATGGTGCGCGCGACCACCGTGCCCGGTCTATGCCACAGGAAGAGGACGACGAGGCATCGGCAACCGACTTGCACGGAAGAGAAAATAGAGTAAGAGAGATAGAGGTATAGATCCAGAGTTAGTGGAAGAGACACAAGAAGTGGAGAAGACAGATTTAGGGTTTAGGGTTAGTGGACTACCTGCGCAACCGGAGCCTAGTGCCGAAGATGATGAGGGCCACCCAGAGGAGAGAGACCGATTAGAAACGACGGCAAACAACGGAGGAGGGACGGACAGGAATACAGTCACGAACTCGCATAGTTCACCGAGAGCGAGAGAAGAGAGTGGGAGAAGGGAGGAGAGAGGGAGAAGGGAGGAGAGGCGGATCGAGGTCACTGGATTCGGGGACGACAAACGAGATCAGTAGATCACGAGAGAGAGCTCAGATTCGCCAGATCGTGGATACGGCCGATGCGGGCGAGAGAGAGAGAGAGAGAGAGCAAAGATTGCACCGTGGTGAGCCGGCGAGTGAGTGGGGATTAGGCTTAGGGTTGGGAGTGAACTGTGGAGCCAGCCGCTGGTGAGGCGACTGGGCGAGCAGGGCTCGACTACGCCACGGCGAGCGAGTGGGGAACTAGGGATTAGGGTTAGGGTTGGGAGCGAAGAGCGGAGCGGACGAGGAGGTGAGATGACTGCTGAGTGCTAACTATGGAGTGGGCGAGGAGAGTGGAGAGGTGAGGAGGCGCGGGGGGGGGGGGGTGGGGAGGCCAGGAGGCGACACTGGTAGGCCTGCTTGCTAGCGGGCCAGCTGCTCTATAGCAGGCCATGTCGTGATGGCCCACTAGCCTAGGGTCAGGCCTAAGCATGGCTTGCTCCTCCGGGCTAGGCCGTGCTTGGGCCAGGCCGATGGGCTCAGACTGCATGGCCAACTATGATCATTCGTGAGCTGATGATGTGATGTTGCTTGGGCGCAAATTTGTTCATGTAGCCCGAGGCACGGTGGCCCGACACTAATCACGCAATTTTGGCCCAGACCAAACACGACACGACCCGATAATCAGCGCGCCCAGGCTACCCCGGCCTAAGGGAGCAGGGTCATGCCTAGGCTGCTACTCAGGCCCGTGGGCTGGCACGGCATGGCCCCGCCTTCAACAGATAGCCCAGTAATGGCCTGACCTCCCCCCTCCCCCTCCTTAGTTCTCCTCTCCTCCCCAAGGCCCAGCGCCCACATGGCCCATGCGCTCCCCGATGTCCCCGCCTCCCCCCTCATATATAAGCCGGCATGTCGCGGTGGCTCTCCCTCACCCTGAACCCTAGCTCATTTCATCTCGCCGCGTCTTGCTCTCGCGGTCTCACCCTCACCGTCTCGGGCTCTCGGCTCCGTCCTCCCCGACTCCGGTGAGGTGACCTCAATGATCTGCCTCCCATCGGTGAGTAGCTCCCTACTCCTACCTAATCCCCTCCTGTAAGATAAAGATGGCGGACTAGAGGGGGGATGAATAGTCCTTTCTAAAATTAATTGTGTTGGCTAACCAAAACAAGTGCGGAATTAAGACTATCGGTCTAGCCAAGACTACACCCCTCTATCTATATTCTATAGCACCTTCCAAAGATACTAATTAAGCAACAAAGGTACCGGGCTAGCTAGAGCTCACCTAACCAATTCTAGAAGCAAGGTCACACAAACCTATGCCACTAGTACTTTAAGCAACAGGGGAGCTCCTACACATGCTAATAAGCAAAAGCACAAAGCCACCAAATGCTCACTAACAATGCTCAATAACAAGGCAACCAATACCAAATTAGAGAGCGCAATTACTTAGCTACACAAACTAAGTAATGTGACTAATAAGGTTACACAAACTAAATTAGCCACGCAAGGGAGCTATTTCTATGCTACACATGCAAGAAGGTAACTAGTGAGCTACACAAGCTAACTAATTATAAGAGCAACTACACAAGCACAATGTATATATAAGTAATCACAAGCTTGTGTAAAGGGATTGCAAACCAACGGGAAGAACAAGGTTGACACGGTGATTTTTCTCCCGAGGTTCATGTGCTTACCAACACGCTAGTCCCCGTTGTGTCGATCGCTCACTTGGTGGTTCGGCGGCTAATTGGCATACTCGCCAAACCCGCACGTCAGGCACCGTAAGAACCTACCCCGAAAGTGAGGGTAGCTCAATGACACACTCAACTAGAGTTGTTCTTCGCGGCTCCCATGGGGTGAGCACAATGCCCCTCACAAAGCTCTTCTCCGGAGCACCGCACAAGCTTCTTGCAGGCTTCGACGAAGACCACCACCAAGCCATCTAGGAGGTGGCAACCTCCAAGAGTAACAAGCACCACTGGCTTGCAACTCGATCACCTAGTGCCACTCGATGCAACCTCACGATGCAATCACACTAGAATCACTCTCTCACACAATCGGATGATCACTATCAAGCATATGTGAGATGGAGGGCTCCCAAGCACTCTCAAGCATGGACACAAAGTCCCCCGAGGTGCTCAACTATAGCCATGGCCAAGACCACCTTCTATTTATAGCCCCATGGGCTAAACTAGCCGTTACCCCTTCACTGGGCATTTTTCGGGTTGACCGAACACGCCGGTCATATCGACCAGACGCTGGACCTTAGCGTCCGGTCAACGGATGCTCGCCATGTGTCACCTCTGTTCAACCTTAGTCGCTTGATCTCAACAATCAAGTGATGACCGGACGCAGCTGCTTAAACTGACCGGACACAGCAACCCCAGCGTCCGGTCGTTTCCAGTAAGGTACCAGTCGCGACTGGACGCGTCCGGTCCTTCTCCAACTTTTTTGTGTCACCTACATCACCGTATGTTAGCCTAATCGTATGCACCCTGCCAGCATCTAATCACCTCTAGCGCCAGCGTTCGGTCGAAGACCGACGCCTGCACGCTCTTTGCCACCACTGACTGGATGTAGGACCCCAACGTCCGGTCACCACGTGATCAGCGTTCGGTCCACTCTATGAGACCTTATCTTTTCTGTATAGGGCGCCGGTGGCACCGTCGGACTGTCCACACTCTATGGGTGGACACTTCGTCGATGGAGTTTTGAACTTTTCTCGCCTCCGTTCCAACACCGAGTTGATCCACATCAACTCCAACTTCATCTCCTTTGTAAATATGCCAACACCACCAAGTGTACACCATCATGTGTATGTGTGTTAGCATTTTCACAATCATTTTCCAAAGGATTAGCCACTCAACTTGCCACGCCACTCAATCCTAGCAACGATGCAAAGTTAGATCACTCGAGTGGCACTAGACGACTGATATGCAAATAAGTTCGCCCCTCTTGATAGTACGGCCATCTATCCTAAATCCGATCATCAACTTCTCTACACACCTATGACTGGTGAAATGAAATGCCCTAGGTTATACCTTTGCCTTATGCATTCCATTCCATCTCCTCCAATATTGATGCGACACATGCACCAACATGATCAACAATGATATGATCCACTTCATATCATCACGTGATCATATTGGTTCATCAATCTTGATATCACTTGCTTTTCACTGTTGCCTTCATCCATCGGCGCCAAGTCTTGCTTAAGCTTCACCGCCATGCGGTCCATCGCTCCAAAGCCTCCAACTTGCCCTTCACGCTTACAACCAGTCCATCAAGCCAAGTCATATCTTGATCTTCTCCACCTTGATCACATGAATCAATGTCATGTCTCATTTGTAATGAGCTCCTTCATCATCACATGTGTGAGCTTTGCAACATCTCTAAGCCATTTACACCTTCATAGCATATGTTGCTCACATACATATACCTGTGGACTAATCACCTGTGTATCTCACATAAACACAATTAGTCCACCTAGGTTGTCACTCAATTACCAAAACCACACAAGGACCTTTCACCTCCCTCTCCGCATCTCCCTTCTCCCTATCCCTATATCCCCTCTAGATCTCGGTGATTATGTGAGTTCATGTCCTCATTTGCCCCTCCTCCATCGCTCGCCGTCCTTCTAATCGGTGTGTTGTCTTCTCTGGGTTGCCCTCGTCTTCTCCAACACCGGTGATTGGTCTTGGTGAATTGATGAAACCCTAAGTGCTAACCTAGTTCATCTAAGTGATCATGAGATAGGTAGCATTATTTCAAGTGGTGAAGCAACAGTGAAGATCATAATGATGATGATGCCATGGTGATGATCATGTGCTTAGACTTTGAAAAGAAGAAAGAGAAAAACAAAAAGCTCAAGGCAAAGGTGAAATTGATAGGAGCTTTTTAGTTTTGGTGATCGAGACACTTAGTGGGTGTAATCACATTTAGGATCGATAGCCGTACTATTAAGAGGGGTAAAACTCGTATCGAAATGCGGTTATCAAAGTGCCACTAGATGCTCTAACTTATTGCATATGCATTTAGGATCTAGTGGAGTGCTAACATCCTTAAAAACATTTGTGAAAATATGCTAACATATCTGCACAAGGTGATACACTTGGTGGTTGGCACATTTGAGCAAGGGTAAAAAAGATAGAGTTGAAAAGGGGTTGAATGGGCTGGTCACGGGATGACCGGACATGTCCGACATGCGTATCAGATGTGTCCGATACTGTCTTAGTGGCAGCGTTCCAAACATGATCGGACGCATCCGATATCGATACTGGACGCGTCCGGTATTCTAGCTAGGCGTGGGCAGAGTCGCCGAGGTGATCGGACTCTGACTCGTAGCAGTGACCGGACATGGGGCGTGAGTGTTGGTCCAGAGAGGACCGAACGTAGGGGCGCATCCGGTCGGCCACACCGGACGCGTCCCGTCGTTGTTGAGCGGCTCTAGGGGCTCTCTGGACTCGACCGGACACTGTCCCTCCTGTGTCCAGTCGGCCACACCGGACGCGTCCAGTCGTAGTTAAGCGGCTCTGGGAGCTCTCTAGACTCGACCGGATGTTGTCCCTCCTGCGTCCGGTCGGCCACAACGGATGCGTCCGGTCATAGTTGAGCGGCTCTAGGAGCTCTCTAGACTCGACCGGACCCTTTTCCCTCCTGCGTCTGATCGGCCACACCGGGCGCGTCCGATCGTAGTTGAGTGGCTCTAGGAGCTCTATGGACTCAACCGAACGCTGTCCCTCCAGTGTACGGTCGACACTACAGTGCGTCCGATGTGTTGCGTCAGAGCATGTCAGAGAGGGCCATTGGGTGGCAACGGTTACTTCATTTGATTAGGACACATGGTGGTCAAGCAGTGATCAGACACAGCGGCCGAACGCGTCCGGTCGCTACACCGGACGCGTCCGGTCATCCCGCAATCAGCCCAATAATTAAGCCAACGACTCTATTATTTGGGGGTGTCTATAAATATCGTTTGGCTAGCTCTAGCTCACTCTCTTGACCATTTGCATTGACATAGCAACCTTATGAGCTTAGCCAAAGCCCTCCCACTCATCTCCATCATTGATTCATTGTCTTTGTGAGATTGGGAGAGAATCCAAGTGCATTGCTTGAGTGTTTACATCTAGAGGCACTTGGTGTACATGTTTCGCTATGGGATTCACTTGTTACTCTTGGTGGTTGCCACCACCTAGATGACTTGGAGCAGCGAGGATCGTCGAGCGGAGGTTGATGATTGTCTTTGGCTCTTATCGTGGTGATTGTAATGGTTTCTTGACCTTTTCTCGACGGAGAGACAAAAAGGTACTCTAGTAAATTGCTCGTGGCTTATATGATCCTCATCTTGTGTTGGTTGTGCGGCACCCTATTGAGGGTTTGGCGTGTGATGCCAATTAGCGCGTGAACCTCCAAGTGAGTGAATCACCACAACAAGGACTAGCTTACCGACAAGCAAGTGAACCTTAGTAAAAAATTATTGTGTCACTATTTGATTTCGAGATGATTGGTCTTCATTCTAGTGATTGATTTGTTCATTCCTCGACTCGACGGTATAACCATCTTGCTCTCTCTCTTTATATTACCGCAAACTAGTTGTTAAGCTTTTTAGTGTAGCTAGTCGTGAGAGCTTGTTAGTTTGGTTAGTGTGGCTCTTTAGTTAGCCTTTGAGAGCACACTAACTTAGTGTAGTGACATAGTCATTGTGTGGATAGAGATTATAGAAACTAGAATTGTGGTAGGTAGCTTATATTTTTAGTAGGCTAACGCAACACTCATTTCGCCTAATATTTATCTAACTAGTTTGCTAAGTGTTGTTGTAGGAATTTTAATAGGCTATTCACCCTCCCTCTAGCCATTTGGACCTTTAAACCAGGCTTCGGTTGCACAGGTACAACCCTAGCCCTAACCATCCTCTTCTTTCATTGATGAATAATGATTGATCTATTCTAATATGTTCTTTTCCTCCTTCTCCATCTCTTTGCATAGGTCGGTAGCCAATGCATCATCCTCTAGCTGTGGCATAGAGCGACCAAGGTAGCCCCATGCACCGTTGAGAAACAGTGCTAGAGAGCCCTCCGCGGTCGAGGGCACCATGGCTGGTGCTGATGACGAGATCATCTGGCCGCTCACCTGCAACGACAATCTGATCGTGGTAGGCCTGGCCCTTGAGGACAACGACAACACCCATGAAGACGGTGCTGTCTTGTTTGGTAACCATGTCGGTAGCGGCTCTGCTGCTCCGATCGATCTGGATGGCGGTGGTGGTGAAGGGGCGACGACGACTAGGACCTCGGTCTGCTCCAACGGCTCAACTCCATCTGTTGCTGGTACTGGTACCTCTTCTGGACCTGGTGTTGGTAAACGTAAATCTGCTATGTGGGCTGATTTTGATGAGATCTATGAGACTGTGAATGGTAGAAAAATCTACACTAAAGCTACCTATAAAATGTGTAAGCATACTTTGTCTACTAGATCTAATGCTGACACTTGGCACTTGAAGAGGCACCAGAAATCTTGTAGGCAGAAAACTAATCAAGCTGCTAGGGTTCAGTCTAGGCTTGCTTACAATACTGATGGTTCTATGCATAACTGGGGCTATAACCTTGATGTTGCTAGATCTGAATTGTATCGCTTGATTGCTAGGCTTGATTTGATGTTAGGTATTGGTGAGACAGAGGCTTAGGAGGATTACATTGTCCGTGTTCATAACCTTAGGTTTGTTAAAGTATCTAGATAGACCACCACTAGAGATCTGAGTAAACTGTTTACTGAACGTCGTAATATGCTTAAGAATTATGTGTTGTCTGCTGCTTCCTCTATTGCTCTGACATTGGACATTTGGTCTGGTAATGCTAAGGAGGATTACATTAGTGTTATTGCTCATTTTGTTAGTACTGATTTGAAGTTACAGAAAAATGTTATTATGCTTAGGTTGATTGAGGTAAAACATACTGGTGAAAATATTACTGAAAGAGTTGCTTGTGTGGTTGAGGAGTTTGGTCTCATTGATAAGGTTTTCTCTGTAACTCTAGACAATGCTTCTTCTAATACTAAGGCTATGGAAACTTTGACACCTATGTTTGCTGGTAATTTGGGTCCTAATCCTACACCTGAGTTTGTTGATCCTTCTAAGCGTAAGTACAGTCTTGTGCATCAACGGTGTGCTTGTCATATCATTAATCTGATTGTAAAATCTGGTTTAAAGAGATTCAAACCTTACACAGAAGATTTTAGAACTGCTATTAACTTTTTAAATTACTCTAATCAAAGAATTGTTATGTTTAAGAACTACTGTACTGCTCAGGGTGTTAGACCTAGAAAGTTTGGCTTAGATTTAGATATTATATGGAATGCACATATCTCATGCTTAAACACTTGGTTCCATATAAGCATGTTTTTTTTGTGTTCATTAATTCCAATTATGGCTCTGAATTATTGTCTGCAAGGCATTGGTATATAGCTGAAAAGATATTAGGGTTTCTGGAACTATTTTGACTCCACTGTTGTTCTTTCTGGTGTTTATTATCCAACTAGTCCACTTATCCTACACCATCTGCTAGAAATTACTTCTAATTTACATGCAAGTGAAAAAGATCAAAATTTAATTGTTGTTGTATATCCTATGAAGCTTAAATTCCTTAAATACTGGCAGCATATACCTTTGTTATATCCATTTGCATTCATTCTTGATCCTAGAGTTAAGGTGAGAGATTTATTTAGAGTCCTGGAATTACTTAAAGAGAGCACTGGTTGTGATTATACTTCATATTATGCTGATGTGAAAACTAAAATTTACAAGTTATTTAACAAATCTGAGAGAAAGTTTGGTGCAGCTAGGAGTCAAAGGGTTGCACAGCCTATAATCCATACAGGTAAGAGAAAATAGGCATGTGAAAGAATCTTTAAAGGCCCTAGATCTGTTGTTGGTCTTTCCCTTGCCTGTGCCCCCACTTTATCTTCATCTGCTTCTACTGCTAATGAGCTTTCATTTTATCTAGACAGTAATAATGTCACTGCATATGAGGTGATTTTGATTTACTTCTCTAATGACGTGACCACAAACTAACCTATTCAATCATATCTATAATGACTAGATATATTATGTATGTTCTTGTTTCTATTGTCTCTTCGGAATCATGTTTTAGCTTGAGAGGAAGGATAATTGAAGAGTGGCGACGCCGTCTCTTGTCTGAAACTGTGGAGATGCTAACTTGCATAAAGGATTAGGAGTTGGAAGAAAACAAATTACAACATAATGTTGACAACCAAGATCTGAAGGACTCCTTAAAGAATCTGTACCTCGATGAAGATGTAGATGGGCTGCTGGTATTGCTGGTTCATCTAGGGCTGAGGCTGGTACATCTAGGGCTGTTGGTAATTAGTGTTGAGAGAGGAGAGAGTGCTTAATTAATCTGTTATCTCCATTTTGTATCTGTCATATGTGACTGTGACTGTGTGACTTGGGATCTTTGAACAACGATGGGAGACTTATTAAGAGCTGTGCTGCACTTTTTTTTTCTTTTCTAGAGTTTCTCACAAGGATGAGTTTTACCTAGAAAGGTTTTTAATGAGGCAGCATTGTACAAACAACTCAGTTATTTTAATTCTCTTGTCTCCTTTGCTAGCTTTTGTTAGAATTAAGAATCTGTGACTGTGATTAATTTATTACTTGTGAATGTGAAATACTGAAATGTGAATGAATTGTGAAATGTGATTGTGAAAATAGAGAAGTGTTGCATGAGAGAAGCAGTTTGAGGTGTTTTAATGGCACCGGGTTGTGGGCTGGCACGACTCATGGATTTTGCCGTGCTTACCAGGCCGACGCGGCACAGATTTCGACCAAGGTTTAAAATAGCAGGCTATTGCAATATAGCGGCATCTTTTTTTTCAGAAGCTATAAAGCTATAGCTCAGCTATAGCGAAGCTATGGCAGATAGCGATTTTTAAGAAAACCATAAAAAATCAAGTAATTATTTCATAAAAACACAAGAATCGTGAAAATTACTGAACACAAATATGTTTTCAAGGCTTTAGGAGTCTAGGGAATATTATTTAATATGACATTATAGCATAATTTGTGAGACTCAAGTGTTCATTTTTCTAAAAGATTAACTTAACAACAAAAGATAAATATATAATAAGTAGATTGTCACTCTAAAAGCTAAAGTTAAAATAGCAATGCTATTTTAAAGTCACGGCTAATCAATTTAGCGACGTTAAAGCATAATATAGTAGTTATAAATGATATAGCGGAAAAATAGAAATAGCGTAGCGGGAGCTTTCTCCAGAGACTATAGCGGTGTTATAGTGTTGCTATAGCCCGCTATTTAAATCCATGATTTCGACCCGTAGAGCTGTGTGCTTGGACCGAAGGAGAGACACGAGATCCGGAGAGACACAACACGGGAGGTACGGCGTGCCGTGCTGGCAGGACCCTGCGGACCGTGCTTGGCCCAGGCCCAGGCCGTACCGTTGGCCAACTATACTTGGGCGCAACGGCAGGAGGGATTCCATCGCATCACCCGTGGATCCGTGACTCGGACCTGCACCGGACGTCGGTGAGGTCGATCGATCATGTCATGCGTTCGCTCGCTCGCTCGCTCGCTGATGGCTGCCGGCCGGCCAGCCGCTGCCGCTGCGGGCAGCAGGTCACTGTGCGCGGCGCACGCCACGGTTGTACGTTCACACGGTCCTCGCCGAGGGACCAGACGAGGAATCCATCTAGAACGTCGCAGGAACCTCCTCTACCTGCTGCATTGCATTGCCAACGGACCAGAGGTCCCCCTCGTTGCGTCGCGTCAGTTGTGATCGATCTGACGACGACAGAATTCTCCTCCGTCCATTACTACATGAGAGAGAGAGATGAAATTGGGGGGTCCTGTCCGGCCCGCCACGAAGGATGTAGGCCTCAAGTAGTAGCACACGTTTGTTTCGGAGATTTTTTTTTTTTAAAAAATAAATGAAATAATTGCCTACTAAATATTAAAAAAATTACTAAAATATATTCTATCGCTAATTGAAGTGACAGGATTGAAAACAGCAAATTCTACCGCTAACTGAATTACTCCCTCAATTTCAAACTATAAAACGTTTTGATGTTTCTATGTATATAATTTTTATTACACACTTAGATATACACTACATCTACATACAGTAAGAATAATATATATCTACAAATATCAAAATGTCTTGTACTTTAGAACGAAGGGAGTACTTTTCTTAAGGACTTAACTTTTACATACGGCCTCGAACAAAAATGAAGTTATATACGAAAATTCTAGCATGTCAAGATCTATAACTTTATTAGTTCATGGTTCTTTTATATCCATTATTTTGCAACCGATATATAGTCAAAAAATGTTGTGAGTCAAAAAGTTATATAACTCAATGAGCACGATTCCTTTAAAAATGTTATCATATAAGCCTATACCAAAAACTTTACAAATTTAGGTATATATGACTTAAGAAGGGAGCGAAGAAATCACCCTGATCTGTCCACTTACTAGCACAATATATCTTAGAGAACTGATATCTTTTAATATAACCTTGCATAGGGATAGAATTTACATGAATGTTCCTGTGGTCAGTGAGATCTACAATTTTGTATCTCATAGAACCTTTTTAGCAAATTTAAGGTCAAACTAATTTGTATAGTGTCTAGATCTAGCATAGAAATGGCTTTAGATGAAATGGTCATGAACTATGTACTCCCTCCATCCCAAAATATTTGTCGCTTTTGTTTCCCTAGAAACAACTTTGACAAAATATATATTAAAAATATTAATATTTATGGTACATAATTGGTATCATTGGAAAGATCTTTGAATCTAGTTTTTAATAAATTTATTTAGTGATACAAATGTTGCACGTATTTTCTACAAATCGAGTCAAACTTGTGACATGAAAACCGAAAACGACAAATAAATTAGGACAGAGGGAGCAGATGTTTAAAATTTTCAAATAACTATTAACTACACTGAAGCTTATCTATATACATAAAAGTTATGATCTTTTGAGATTCACACAGGAAGGGAACTATTGGGGCACACCCACTTCAATTGGCGGGAGGATTTTTTTTACAATTTTTCGAAAGGGCCAATTGTTTTTTAAAAGACGAAATTTAATAAAAGTATCGAAATAAAAAAAAAATCTTACTCCGCTGGCCTAGCTAGGCTTCCCAGCCCCGTGACCGTGACAACCCACAACCAGCAACCACCGGCGACGTGGGACACGAGGTTCCAGGCCCGGCCCAAAGGCAGCCCATATAAGCCCATCACTACCATGGATTTGGGCCTAATCTTTTTTCATGAAGGATCTGAGATTCTGGGTTATCATACAGCCCAAAGTCCAAACCCAAACCCCAATGAAGGCACAAACTCTAATCCAACCCTACCTTCTTCTCCACACCAGCGCTAGCTACTTCCTAGCGACTACGCACGGCCGCCGCCGCCGCCGTCCCACGCACGCGGCAGCCGCGGCACGTTCTCCAGGTCGCACCGACGTCCGACGAAGAAGAGGGCCCGGGGGGCGCTGGCGCGCATCGCGAGTACCCTCGCCGGCAAGAATCTTTGCAAGCGGACCCTCGAGCTCGTGCGTCTAGGTTCGTCATACTTGTCTGTTGGTCCTGTTCGATTATTACGTGCCCGTTTTCGGTTCTGAGTTTCTTCTTGTCCCGCCGTGATGATTGATTGTGGGCGAATTTGCAGCCTCGGAGGACAAGTTCCTGAACCGAGGAATCAAGGACGTCGTCAGGTGCATCTGCTGCGTGAACGGAGGGTTAGTTGTTTTTTCAGTCCTTTTCCCTGCTTGTTCAGTGCTTGGTCACTTGTAATTGCCTATTTGGTAATGTATAGTAAGTCCCAATGATCGCTAGGGCAGTTCAGTTCGTGGCCATAAGCACTTAAGCAGATGTCATACTAAGATTTTACGTATCTTTCTCTTTTAGGAAACACATCATTGCCAATGAATCAGCAAATCATCCTAGAACTAGTAGTATTTATATTGTAATTCATGCAGGTTTTGAACTTAGACCTTTCACATGTAATATATATGTGTATTATACTTGTTGTTATTTTGTATTTCTATATACCGAATTTCTTGGCAATTGTCCTAGATTCTCCTTGTGGGGTTGGACAGGGGATTCTTGTTGTCATTGATCTGCTTGTTGATTGCCTTGGTGGGGTGGTTTCTAGCGTGAGCGTGGTGGAGAGGAGAGAAAGTGATCTCCATCCGCAACCGCAACCTTGCTGTGATGGGTAGTTCAGTTCATCCATTTCATTGCAGATCCCTTTGCTGGGTGGATGTGACTTCATTCATGTGGCAAACAAACTTGGACAAAAAATATCGAAGAACTCTTGCCATGTGGATGATAGGGACAGAATTATCAGTAGCAGTCCTTTGATGTGCCAAACAAATTTGGGGTTAGACTGAATCGAACTGAACTGCTTGTCTCATGTTATATCCATAGCCGTCTCGCTTCTTAGAAGTTGGGGTTGGGCGGAGTTTCTGATGTTATACTTTGTTCGGAAGTAAATGTGTATTCCTGTTTTTCTCATGTGCCTGTTAGCTTCTCCATTTCTTTACACTTCAGATATCAGCTCAGTTCTTTTAACATTAAACTGTGATGGTTTACTTCTTTAAAAAAATATAAATGCTTGTATCTGTATGTTTCATACATCTGTTAGTTCTTCTCTTCTTTACACTTGAGATATGGATTCAGTTGAACTACAATCAAATTGTGATGGACTGATGGTATACCTTGTATGTTTCATGCTCCTGTTAGCACTATCTGTATGTTTCATGCTCCTGTTAGCACTTTTCTTTTTGAGTTACTGATGTGAATTTGGTTGAGTTAATATCAAATTATGATTTTATATTTCATTCAAAATAGATGCTAAGTATGTTTCATGCATCTGTTAGCTCTCTTTTTTTACACCTAAGATATGAATTCAGTCGAGTTAACATGAGATTGTGATGCTATACTTCGTTCAAAAATAAATGTTTGTTTCTGTATGTTTCATGCCTTTGTTAGCTCTTCTCTCTTTTACACTTCAGATATGAATTTAGTTGAGTTAAAAGAATCAATTTGAGACGCTAGCCTTTGACATTCTTTTTTGTTGATATTCCAGGAAAATGTCAACGAATCCTGATGAACCAAAGAGTCGTGCCCGGACAGACTTTTTGCTCAACAATGAATCAGAGGTTCAGAAGTTTTGGGATGAGAACAAGGTTTTTGAGGCTGATCCTGGCAATGAGCCTCCAAGCCCCGGGGAAAAATTCTTTGGGAACTTTCCATACCCTTACATGAATGGCTTGCTGCATCTGGGCCATGCCTTCTCGTTGTCCAAGCTTGAGTTCGGTGCTGCATACCACAGGCTTCGTGGCTCCAATGTCCTTTTGCCTTTTGCTTTCCACTGCACTGGAATGCCCATCAAGGCCTCAGCTGATAAGCTTGCTAGGGAAATCCAACAATATGGATATCCTCCGGTGTTTCCCGTGGCAGAGGGTTCTAGTGCTGCAGTAGCAGATGCTATCCAAGCTGACCAGGCTGATGTTGTTGCCCCGGATAAGTTTAAGGGGAAGAAGTCCAAGGCTACTGCAAAGGCTGGTGCACAAAAGTACCAGTGGGAGATCATGAAGAGCTTTGGTCTAGATGATGAAGAAATTGCCAGATTTCAAGATCCTTATCACTGGTTGACTCACTTCCCTCCATTGGCAAAGGAGGTTCTCCAGAAATTTGGCTTGGGTTGCGACTGGAGGAGGTCATTCATAACTACTGACATGAATCCGTACTATGATGCTTTTGTTAAGTGGCAGATGAGGAAGCTGAAGAAATTGGGCAAGGTTGTCAAAGACATGAGGTACACGATCTACTCTCCGTTGGATGGCCAACCTTGTGCTGATCATGATAGGGCAACAGGTGAAGGTGTGCAGCCACAAGAATACGTCTTGATTAAAATGGAGGTGATATCACCTTTTCCTCCCAAGCTGAAGGCGTTAGAAGGGAGGAAGGTATATTTGGCAGCTGCTACACTAAGACCTGAGACGATGTATGGACAGACAAATTGCTGGGTCCTTCCTGATGGAATGTATGGTGCTTTTGAGATCAACGACACTGATGTCTTCATCCTTACAGCCAGGTCTGCTCTTAATCTTGCATACCAACACCTATCCAGGGTTCCTGAAAAACCAACCTGCTTATGTGAGCTGTCTGGCACTGATTTGATTGGTTTGCCACTGAAATCTCCTCTTGCCTTCAATGAAACCATATATGCTCTTCCAATGCTCACTGTCTTGACTGACAAAGGTACTGGCATTGTGACTAGTGTTCCAAGTGATTCACCTGATGATTTCATGGCACTGCAAGATTTAGTCGCAAAGCCAGCACTGAGAGCAAAGTATGGAGTGAAAGATGAGTGGGTTCTTCCTTATGAGATTATACCAATAATCCACATTCCTGAATTTGGAGACAAGTCAGCAGAGAAGGTTTGTCATGATCTTAAGATTAAAAGCCAGAACGACAAGGAGAAGCTTGCTGAAGCAAAAAGAATGACATATCTGAAGGGATTTACTGATGGAACAATGATTGTGGGTGAGTTCAGTGGTAGAAAGGTTCAAGAAGCGAAGCCGCTGATTAAAAGCAAGCTTTTGGAAGAAGGCACAGCCGTCTTGTATAGTGAGCCGGAGAAGAAGGTCATGTCTAGATCTGGTGATGAATGTGTTGTTGCCCTCACTGATCAGTGGTACATAACTTATGGTGAGGCTGAATGGAAGCAGAAGGCAGTCAAATGTTTGGACCACATGAATACATTCTCAACTGAATCCCGTAATGGTTTTGAACACACATTGGGCTGGCTGAACCAGTGGGCTTGTTCACGTTCTTTTGGCCTTGGTACTCGAATCCCATGGGATGAGCAGTTCCTTGTAGAATCTCTTTCTGATTCAACCCTATACATGGCTTATTATACAATTGCACATCATTTGCAAAATGGTAATATGTATGGGAAAGAAATATCTTCAGTAAGGCCAGAAGAAATGACGGATGATGTCTGGGATTTTGTGTTTTGTGATGGTCCAGCACCAAAAAGTGACATCCCTGCTGCTCTGTTGAACAAAATGAAGCAGGAATTTGAGTACTGGTACCCGTTTGATATCCGTGTGTCTGGTAAAGACCTTATTCAAAACCATCTGACATTCTGCATATACAATCATACAGCACTTCTTCCTGAGCACCATTGGCCTCTTGGTTTCCGCTGCAATGGGCATCTTATGCTTAATTCTGAAAAAATGTCCAAGTCCACAGGGAATTTCTTAACTCTCGAAGATGCCATCAAAAAGTACTCTTCTGATGCCACTAGATTTGCCCTTGCTGATGCTGGCGATGGCGTGGATGATGCAAACTTTGTCACTGAAACTGCAAATTCTGCTGTGATGAGGCTTACAAAAGAAATTTCATGGATGGAAGAGGTTACAGCTGCTGAATCTAAATTAAGAGCTGGGCCGCCCACTACATATGCTGACCGTGTGTTTGAAAATGAGATGAACATTGCAATCATAGAAACTGAGAAGAGCTACAATGCTTTCATGTTCAGAGCCGCCCTGACGTCTGGCTTTTATGACCTCCAATCGGCTAGAGATGAGTACAGGCTCTCTTGCGGTGCAGCAGGCATGAACCGTGATCTGTTGTGGCGATTTATGGATGTCCAGACCAGGCTCATCACCCCCATCTGCCCACACTACGCTGAGCACGTGTGGCAGAAGATCATGAAGAAAGAAGGCTTTGCAATAAAAGCTGGCTGGCCAGTCGCAGACACCCCTGATCCTACGCTGAGAATTGCAAATAAATACTTGCAGGATTCCATAGTTTCATTCAGGAAGCTGCTTCAGAAGCAAGAGTCTGGTTCGAAGAAGCCTAAGAAGGGAGCTGCACCAGCACCTCCAGCCGAGGAAAAGAAGATGAGCATTGGCCTTATATATGTGGACGAGCACTACTCTGGCTGGAAAGAGCAGTGCTTGAGGGTGCTGCAGTCCAAGTTCAACAGCCAAAGTCGCTCCTTCGCACCTGATAAGGAAATAGCAGAAGCTCTGAAGGAGTGCCCCATCGGGCAGGAAATGAACTTGAAGCAAGTTCAGAAGCTGTGCATGCCCTTCATAAAAAAGAAGAAGGACGAGGCATTGGAGGTTGGTCCTCAGGCGTTGGACTTGAAGCTTCCGTTTGGTGAGATGGATGTTCTCCGGGAGAACATGGAGCTGATCAAGAGGCAGCTGGGCCTTGAGCAAGTCGAGGTGCTCTCGGCGTCCGACGAAGCTGCTCGCGCTAAGGCCGGTGAGCATGTTTCGCTGCTGGAGAAAAACGCACCTGGTGTCCCCATCGCCATCTTCCTCAGCAGACAGGGCTGAAAACTGAGCTTGCACCGTTGCTAATAGTCCGAGCATATGGCCCTTTTCTTATTCATTTTGCCGCACATATAAGAGTCGAATGTTAAAAAGATTGAGCACTTACAGTAGCCTTTTGTTTCGGTGAGACCAGCTTCGTGTCTGTCAACAGATTGTCCTAAGGTTTGGTGAAACTAGCGTCGTTTTTCTGTCAACAGATTGCCCTTCGGTTTGGTGAAACTAGCGTCGTTTTTCTGTCAACAGCTTATGTTATCCTTTGGTGTGGGGAAACCAGTTTTGTTATTGTCAACACAGTATGTTAAGGTGATGCGGCTTTACTTCATTATGATCTGGTGTGTTCATTTCTATGGTCAGTTTATGTGCAGAAATATAGGCGAAAGCTCATGATGATCACATCTTGAGTAACAAGGTACAATTCCTTCGTTGCTTGCTATAGCCAGGCGTCCATCTGACATCCTCTTGGATACACACTAGTACTAGTATTTATCTACTCTGATAGGATAGCATGTAGTACTAGTATATGTACGTGCGACGGTGGAGCAGATGCTCCGACTACTAATTCCGCGAACTTGTGTCAAGACAACCCGAGAAATAGCTGAAAAATTACACCTAAATGCAAAGGATTTAAAGAAATAGCTGAACAAATTTGATAGGTACACCACAATCCGTCATTTAATTAGTGTATAGAAGCACTGAAAAATTATTACTCAAATACAAGGAATTTAGGAAAATAGCTGAACCTGGGCAGGATTATGAATTATCAAGCAATCCCCTTTAACAATTATACTACGGATTGCTTTATAGTCTTTTGTATTCTTTTTAATCTATCATCGTCCCTAACACAAGATACCATGCGATGCGAATGCCATCGTGGGTTTGTACTTTGGTTGGGTTGTGACACTCGACACCTGCGCCACCTGGCTTGCCATGTCGTTTGCGCGGGCGAGCCATGGACGAATCCTACGAGGAATTGAAAAAGAAAAGGATTGGACTGTGGAGTTGGGAGCGCCGATGAGCCGAGCAGTGATCCGCTGCAATGGCCCTTCAGGCATTCAGAGGCCGACCACCACCACCTACAGCCTCCCTGCTGCCTTTTCTACCCCAGCACCAACCGGCGAAGCACCAAGCCTAGCTGCAAGGATATATTTCTATGATATACACACACATGCATCCAGATAAGATTCTTGACCAATTCTTTCCACGTTGGCACGCCTGCCTGCGCGTGCAAATCTGAAAATCCCATATCTGCATAAGTTTCACCGTCCATTCGGATACATTGACGAGAGAGAGAGAGAGAGAGAGAGTATACCTGCGTCTGCAAATACTGCACCAGCTCACAGGTGGTCTTTTTTCTTTTGGTTTCTGGCTGTCAGAATTGAGACTGACAGTCTCACTATGCGATCGATCCCAGAGGGACCTCGACGGCAGCCTCTCTCTCTCTACAGTGGTTTCTAGTTCTTGTTTCTGACCATGGAGATTCCGAAGAGACTTCTTCTTTTTAACGGCTGGTCAGTGACAGCCCCAATGGATTCTCCATTGTACAGATTGAAACTAAAACGATGACTGGATCGGATCGATTTAACTCGGTTTTCCCTTTGTTGCGTTGCCGGTAAAAAAGTAAGAAACCGGTAACAGCTGAAACCTGTCTATATCCTTGGTATTTCTGCATTAAACTGCAATGCACCACCGACGCGTGTGCATACTTCACCATTTGCGCGTTGATGCGACCGGGACGGCACTTTCGGCCGTGGTTTCTCTTGCTTCTTTACGGATCATTGGATTCTGAAGACGCCAGGAGCAGTCCAAATGTCCCATATGCTCAGATACCTGCAGTAATTTCTAACGGCTGATCAGTGACCACTGACCACCACCCAGTGGATTCCCAGCTGGAGTAAAGCAATGATTGGATCGATTTGATGTGGATTTGATTGAACTTTGTTATCGAACATCGGTTAGAGAACGACGAAAGCTTTTCTCAAGAAAAGTGTTTGCTACTGCAAATGCCATAAGCTGATGTATGTTTCCAGGAAGAGTTTTGGTTCTAAAGGATATGGACAATCCCCTGGAATGTGCATTATATAGATGCAGTCCAACTTAATTGATTCAACGGACCAATGAGGAATCACTTGATATGTACCAACAGATACTAGCCATTTCTAAAAGACGACTGAAGAAAATGATAAACAGCGTTGTCTTCAGTAGCAATTGGAAAAACACGGTTCGATATTACCGTTTTGTTCGATTGTCACCCAGCAAGAATGACAAGCAAATAACTAGTCACCCCTCATCGAAGAAACAAGATCCATTTGTTTGGCTATTCATTACTTACTATTATGTCCTTTTCATGCTTTGTTTGATTCCTGATTAGCCTAATAGCCTGCCCCTACCGGAACGATGGGTGTCTATTCATCTCTTGTTGGAATATCAAAGGACAACTCAGGGCATGAGGATTCAGCATAGAGATGTCCCCCTGATGGATAAGTCTGGCTGGTCTGGTCTTTGTGGGACTGCTGGCTGTTGCTGCCACAAGGACAGTATCTTAGCATCTAGGACAATATCTTGCATCTTAGCATTTTAGACTAGCACATTAGACTAGCATCTTGGCATATGCTTGGCTGGCTAGCAGCCTATAAGTATGTATCCCCAACCCTTCAGGTTGACATGACATTTGGAAATAAACTAAAAAAATTGCCCCAACTCCTAGTGTCATCATCTCTCGATGAGAGTAAGAATTCTGCTACTACCAAGAGTAAGAATTCAGCGACTAACAACTGGTATCAGAGCCGTATTATCCTGTAGCCCGAGCATCTCCTGCTCATCTTCTTTCCTAGCCTCGCAACAGCCCCAGCTAAGAGTAGCAGCAGCTCCGGCCGTCTGAAGCAGCCCTCTCCCCACGCAGCAGCCTCCCGGTAGCGCGTCATGTCCGCAGGACAGTCTCATCGCTCGGTCGTCTCGAGCATGCGACGTCGGCAGGAGGCCGAACTTGCCGTGGTAGGGGAACGCGAGCGAGCGGCTGCAGAGACCGCTGCGGCGGAGGCAAGGGCATCGAAGCTGGCAGCGGCGGAGCTGGCAGCAGCCAGAGTAGAGGCGGAAGCAACGGCGACGGCGGATGCAGCGCGTGCGACAGCAGTAGAGGTCGAGGATCTGCGCGGCAGCATCAGCAGCTCCGTTTCTGCTGACGGCAGCGCCAACGCGGACCTCGAGCTGCTGGGGAGGGAGGCAGCGCGAGCGCGGGTGGCGCAGTGGGCAGCGGCCCCGACGGTGGGTGGCCTACCCTCACTAAGACCAACTACGTTGAGTGGGCTTCGGTGATGAGGGTAAAGCTCCAGGTGCGGCACATGTGAGAGGCAGTCCGGTACAACGATGTCGACTACGACCAGGATCGACGGGCGCTGGATGCCCTTATCGCTGTAGTCCCGTCCGAGATGCAGTTCTCGCTTACCAACAAGCGGACTGCCAAGGAGGCTTGGGACGCCATCGCTGCGGCACGCATCGGCAGCGACCGCGCCCGCAAGTCCACACTGTAGGCACTTCGCAAGGAGTGGGAGAACCTAGCCTTCAAGCCAGGTGAGGATGTTGATGACTTTGCTCTCTGTCTCAACACTCTATTGCAGAAGATGGTGTAGTTCGGCGATGACACCTACGGTGAGGAGAGAGCTGTCGAAAAGCTCTTCCGCTGCGTCCCCGAGAAGTACAAGCAGATGGCTCGCTCGATCGAGTCCTTGCTGGATCTCTGCACGATGTCGATCGAGGAGGCGATAGGTCATCTCAAGGTCGTCGACAGCGATGAGCCACAGTCTCTCTCGGGGCCCATCACCACTGGCGGGAAGCTCCTTCTCACTCGGGAGCAGTGGGATGCCTGCCAAGGTGACCGAAAGAAGGGGGAGCCTTCTTCCGCGACTGGCAGCTGCAAGCGTGGCAAGCCGCGCAAGGCACGCAGAGACGCCCAGGCCGGGGCGCGGGGACGTGCCGAGGGTGATGCCCGCAGAGGCGCCAAGGGTGGCGCCGCCGGCAAGCATAAGCCGGCACGAGACGACGCCTGCCGCAACTACAGCTAGCTTGACCATTGGGCCAAGGACTGTCGATAGCCACGACGTGGCTAGGCCCACGTCGCACAGGCAGAGGAGGAGCTGGCTCTGTTCGTGGCACATGCAAGCATCGAGCTAACTCCAGCAGCACCGGCCGCAGCGGCTCTCCTCCACCTTGACGAGCCAAAAGCACACGCCCTCCTTGGCAACGGCTCCGACAATGACAAGACTGACGGGTGGTGCCTCGACACCAGCGCCACCCATCACATGACTAGTCGATGGGAGTTCTTCACCGAGCTTGACTCTAGCGTCCGAGGCTCCGTCAAGTTTGGGGATGCCTCCGGCGTGGAGATCAAGGGCGTCAGCTTCATCATCTTCACCGCCATGTCTGGTGAGCACAGACTGCTCACCGGAGTCTACTACATCCCCGTGTTGAGGAACTCCATCATCAGCTTGGGACAGCTAGATGAGAACGGTTCGCGCGTGGTGGTTGAGGATTTGGGATCGCCGTCGCCGCCTTCTTGCCAAGGTATCCAGAAGCGCAAATCGACTCTACGTCCTTAACGTGTAGGTGGCACAACCCCTCTATCTCGCTGCTCGTCGAGATAATGAGGTGTGGCAGTGGCACGAGCGCTTCGGGCACCTTCACTTTGAGGCCCTGAAGCGGCTCAGTGCCACGGAGATGGTGTGAGGCCTGCCGTGCCTCGACCATGTGGAGCAGCTCTGCGACGTCTGCGTGTTGACGAAGCAGAGGCGACTCCCCTTTCCCCAGCAAGTGAGCTTTTGAGCCAAGGAGAGGCTCGAGCTTGTGCACGGGGACTTGTGTGGCCATGTGACACCGACCACACTAGGAGGACGATGCTACTTCCTGCTGCTCATCGACGACCTCTCCCACTACATGTGGGTGATGGTCCTCGGTAGCAAGGGAGAGGCTGCGGACGCCATCAGGTGCTCGCAGGCTGCTGTAGAGGCGGAGTGCGGTCGCAAGCTACGCGTGCTGCGCACTAACAACGTCGGTTGAATTAATGTTGTACTGCGCTGATGAGGGCATTCAGTGCCACTACTTTGTGCCATACAGCCCGTAGCAGAATGACGTCATCGAGTGACGCAACCAGACGGTTGTGGGGATGGCTCAGGCCCTTCTCAAGCAGAGGGGGATGTTGGCTGTCTTCTAGGGAGAGGCGGTGGTGTCGGCCGTCTACATCCTCAACCGCTCGCCTATCAAGGCACTTGACGGTAGGACGCCGTACGAGGCTTGGCATGGGCGCAAGCCGGTGGTCTCCCATTTGCGGGTCTTCGGCTGCCTCGCGTTCGCCAAGGAGCTTGGCCACATCAGCAAGCTCGACGATAGGAGCACTCTGGGAGTTTTCATATGCTACATGGAGGGCTCGAAGGCCTACCGCATCCTTGACCCGAAGACACAGCGTATGCGCATGGCATGCGATGTTGTGTTCAATGAAGGGCGAGGATGGGCGTGGGACAAGGCGGTGGACGACGGCTCGGCTTCGACGTACGACGACTTCACTATCGAGTACGTCCACTTCGAGGGAGCTGGGAGAGTAGGTAGCTCTTCTTCGATGAGCGCGTCTACCCCAGTCCCCGAGCCTCCACTGACTCCGGCGCCTGCTACTCCGACAGCACCACGCTCTCCAGCTAGGACCTCGGCTGTGATGAGTTCTTCACCGGCTCCACCACAGCCGGCACCGCCATGCACTCCAACACCAACAGACACCTCTCTAGGCATGTCTACTCCAACACCAGCTCGTGTCGAGCACAGCCCGGTTGAGCTCGCTACTCCGCTCTCTCACGACGAGGAGCCCATCGACGCGTACTACGACAGCGAGCCATTGCGGTACCGTACGATGGAGAACCTTCTCGGTGACCAGCCGGTGCCGGGACTGGTGCCTCATGACCTAGAGGCGTAGTTGCACCTTGCGTGTGACAATGGCGAGCCTTGGTCATTTGCAGAGGCCGAGAGACACGTGGCATGGCACGCCGCGATGTAGTTGGAGATGGATGAGGTTGAGAAGAACCGGACCTGGGAGCTTGCTGACCTTCCTCGTGGTTACCGCGTGATCACCCTTAAGTGGGTGTACAAGCTAAAGAGGGATGAAGCCGGCGCCATCGTCAAGCACAAGGCTCGCTTGGTGGCACGAGGTTTTGTGCAGCAGGAGGGGGTCGACTTCGACAACGCCTTTGCTCCCATGGCATGGATGGAATACGTGCGACTCCTCCTTACGCTAGCTGCCCAGGAGGGCTAGTGTGTTCATCACATGGACGTCAAGTCGGTGTTCCTTAATGGCGACTTGAAGGAGGAGGTCTACGTGCACCAGTCGTAGGGATTTGCGATCCCCGGCAAGGAGGGCAAGGTGCTCCGCCTACGTAAGGCCCTCTATGGCTTGTGGCAGGCACCGAGGGTGTGGAATGCCAAGTTGGATTCCACGCTAAAGGGGATGGGCTTCGAGCAAAGCCCACATGAGGCAACCATCTCCTGATGGGGCAGTGGAGGAAATGCTCTGCTGGTGGGTGTCTACGTCGACGACTTGGTGATCACCGGCACCAAGGATGCAGAGGTGGCGGCATTCAAAGAAGAGATAAAGGACACCTTCTAGATGAGTGACCTGTGGCCCCTCTCCTTCTACCTAGGAATTAAGGTGCACCAGGATGACTCTGGGATCACGCTTCGACAGACCGCCTATGCCAAGCGCGTCGTTGAGCTAGCTAGGCTCACCGACTGCAACCCAGCTCTCACTCCTATGGAGGAGAGGCTAAAGCTGAGCCACGACAGCACGACGGAGGAGGTGGATGCTATGTAGTACCGGCGTCTTGTGGGGAGCCTTTGCTACCTCGCCCACACACGGCCAGACTTGGCATTCTCTGTCGGCTACATTAGTCGGTTCATGCAGCGACCGACGACGGAGCACTAGCAGGCTGTGAAGAGGATCATCCGCTATGTTGCGGGGACTCTCAATCATGGCCTCTACTACCCTAGGTGCCCTAGGGTGGCACACTTCGTCGAGTACAGCGACAGCAACCATGCCGACGACATCGACACCAGCAAGAGCACGAGTGGGATCCTCTTCTTCCTCGGCAAGTGCCTTGTTAGCTGGTAGTCGGTCAAGCAGCAGGTGGTGGCCCTATCTAGCTGCGAGGCCGAGTACATAGCGGCCTCCACCGCTTCGACTCAGGCGCTCTGGCTCGCTCGAATGCTTGGTGATCTCCTCGACAGAGACACTAGAGCGGTGGAGCTTAGGGTGGACAGCAAGTCCGCTCTAGCCCTAGCAAAGAACCCCATTTTCCATGAACGTAGCAAGCACATCCGGGTGAGGTACCACTTCATCCGAAGCTGTTTGGAGGAAGGGAGCATCAAGGCGAGCTACATCAACACCAAGGACCAGCTTGCGGACCTGCTCACCAAGCCCCTTAGGAGGATCAAGTTCCTTGAGCTCTGCTCGAGGACTGGGATGGTTCAACTTTCCCACAAGATGACGCACAAGACTTAGGGGGAGAATGATGGATAAGTCTGGCTGGTTTGGTCTTTGTGGGGCTGCTGGCTGTTGCTACCACAAGGACAACATCTTAGCATCTCGGACAATATCTTAGAGGATAACATCTTAGAGGACAGCATCTTAGCATCTTAGACTAGCATCTTAGCATCTTAGACTAGCATCTTGGCATATGCTTGGCTGGCTAGCAGCCTATAAATATGTATCCCCAACCCCTTAGGTTGGCATGGCATTTGGAAATAAACCAGAAAATTGCCCCAACTCCTAATGTCATCCTCTCTCGATGAGAGTAAGAATTCTGCTACTACCAAGAGTAAGAATTCAGCGACTAACACCCCCTCTGATCTTTACTATAATTTTGTATGCTTGCAATCCAGCTAGAAATGGAAGCCATAAGTAAGAACAATGATAATCTACCAAGGGGAAAAAGGAAGAGAGGGTGAAAGCACCAAAGCCTGTGTTTGTCCCCTAGCCTCGTGTCTAACATGGAAGCTTGCACTTTATATACTAGGTGGATGATCTTTGCATCTTGTTATTCTTTGTCAGTTGCTAGCTGCTTGGCTCCCATCAGGAGGCCCAGGGAGGACCTCATATTCCAATTGGGATAGATGATCAGGAGCCCTTTCTGTACCCATTCTTCGTTTCCAATCCTCCTGCAGATTCCAATCCTTCCTCCTGATACAGAGTGAGTGAGGGACACAATTTCCAGGAAGCCTGCTTCAGTGCTACACACATGTGATGCCTTCAAGTTGTAAGTTGCTCGAACCATATCTGCCGATGCGCCTGCACAATTCCTTCCTCCTACTTGCTTGCATTGTCGTGTTCTTGCTGTTAGTGTTGATCTCTCCAGCTCGGTCTAATGGCCGAGTTGGGCCTTGATCTCGTGCCCTGATCGGGGGCGCCTAACCCTACATGGTTGGTGGGCTTTCCGTCGCACTGTGCTATAAAGAGAGGTGGGGGCCGGCGGCTCTTAGTACGAGGTTCACCGTGAACCACCACACCCACCAACAAACCTAATCCGATCTAGTGAGGGGTGTAGCCAGCGATGGGAAGCACCATCACCGGGACGCTGTCGCCATTGGACCACTTCACCGCTACACCGCCACTGGAGCGCCACCTCTTCACCATCCTCCATACGACGCGATGGACGGTTCTAGCTCCACCAAGCCCTCCGATGGTCGGTACCTCTGCTCCCATCTCCCTCTTGGATCTCGTAGTTCATGTTCTAGGGCATGTTTATCATATTCTAGTCAAGTCAGCATCCCTAGATCTACATCTAATGATCTTGTAATTTTAACAATGGTATCAGTCGCCTACCCTAGCGTGCAGATCTAGATTTCGGGGTAAAAATCCAAGAGAAATTAGAAGGAGATTAATCAAAAGAAACGAATCAAGTTGAATCACCTAACCCTAACCCTAGAAGGGGAACAGACGGAGAAGGAGAGGACATACCTGGTTTCTTCACCACCGTTGACACCGCCGCGTGGGGGAAGGACCCACCGCTACCTCGCCGGCATGCGGGAAGACGGTCGAGCCGCGCTCGTCGCCGTGCACGCGAGCCCCGACCGAGGGCGCCACTACAAGCCTGCTCGATGGTGGCGCGTTCACCCTTGGGTGAACACGCGCACCGACGAGGGGGCTACGATGGCGTCGGCCTTCTCTTCTCCGGCAGCCTCGAGTCACCGCCGCCGCTGCGTCGCTGCGCTGAGAGAAAAGAGGAGGAGAAGAAATGAGACCTAGGGTTTTGGGGGAGGAAGTCGGTCGTGGTTTTGATCGGGCGAGGACTCCGAGGAGCCATCCGATCTAGATGGATGGCTTCGGGCGGCCGAGCCAACTTTTGGCCCAAGCGGGGAACAGCTTTCCCGACCTAGGTCTAGGTTGCGGCCTAGGCGCGGAGAGTAGAGGCATGCCCGAGCGCCTGATGGGACGCGGGCCTCACTTTCCAGGCTAGGCTGAATGAATAGTTGACGACAGTTTTATGTTTTTTCTATTTTTCAGTAGCATTTTGACAATATGTTTTAATCTAGTTTTTATCTCTATAAATTTGCACCAACGTGTTCAATTTTAGAGAGTAGATAAGTACTCAAAAATGCTTATGAAAAAATAGAGTATTTTCATGTTTCCGCTGCTATGTTAATGTTTTATCCCCTAATTAAATTGGAACCAACAAGAAAATTGAATTAGAGGAGTAGTCATATTTGTTTAAGTTAAGTTATGGTATTGTTATTTTCTGACCAACATTGATGATAACAATATTATAAGTTTATTCATGAGTTGTTTTCCATGCATTAATTCCATTTCTACCCAACGGTGATATAGAATTAATGTAGAAGAATGTTGTATTTATAATATTGCTATTTTCTGACCAAAGTTGATGATAGCAATATTATAAATTTTTTTATGAGTTCTATGCATTAGTTCTATTTCTGCCCAATGGTGATGTAGAGTTAATGTAGAAGCACATTGCATGTTTTAATTTTGACCAACGTTAAATTAAGTCATGCAATTATTATGTCATGTTTTCTCACTTTCTCTAATGATGTTTTCAGGACTCAACCCTATGGCATTCATCTCGCACATTCCGCCTCTTGAAGGGGGCCACTATTGCGTATGGTGAGAGAAGTATAGGTTGGCACTTGCGCTGTCCGAGAATGACCTAGCACTTATCTCTCCATGTCCTACTGAGCTAGTGGACCCGGTGAGGGCAGAGAATGAAACTGATGCCGATTTCACTGCTCGGTAGCGAGATCATGCAGAAGTGAGAATGAAATACGATCTTGATCGTAAGAAGTGGGACATTTCAAACCACAAATGTTTGATGGTGGCTAAGTCCACTATTTCAGATGCAATAAGGGGATCAATCCCAGAGTGTGACACCACCACTGAGTATCTCAAGAAGGTGGAGAGTCAGTTTACTGGCTCTTCAAAGGCTTATGCAAGCACTCTGATCAAGAAGTTATTCAATGAGAAATACTCTAGTGGAGGGATAAAAGAGCACATATTGAAGATGAGCAACACGACATCCAAGCTCAAGCCAATGGATTTGGGGCTTAAAGATGAGTTCCTGATTCATTTGGTTTTTGCTTCCTTACCCAAAGAGTATGAAACCTTTGTTGTTAATTACAACATACAGCCCGATAAATGAGACATTGAGAAGCTCATTGCCATATGTGTGCAAGAAGAGGAGAGACTTAAGAGCTCACATGGTGACTTCGTCAACTATGTGAAGGACAATAAAAGGAAGAACTTTAACAAAAATGCCAAACTATAAGGGAAAGCCCCTCAAAATGATCACCATCAGAAGAACAACAATGTCCAAGTTGACAAGGATCAATACAAATGGTGCAAGAAGTATGGACATTACGAGAAGAACTGTTCAGAGTTCCTGAAGAGCCTTTTGAAGAGAGGTGGGGACATTATTACATTCATAGATGAGTTCTTGTATTTAAGTTATGCAAAATCTACTTGGTGGATTGACTCAGGTGCAACTATTTATATTGCCAATTCGTTAAAGGGATTCAATACGAGGAGGACCCTGCAAAGAGGAGAAAGAAGAATTAAAGTAGCAAATGGAGTTGAAGCTAAAGTTGAAGCCATTGGAGATCTCTCTCTAGAATTAGATGATGGTTTTGTACTTCAGCTTTTAGATGTCCTTTATGTACCCTCTTTGCATAGAAGTTTGATAAGTGTTTCACATCTAGACGATGATGGATATGATTGCTATTTTGGTAATGGCAAATGTCAGACTGTGTTTAATAATAAGTGTGTTGGTCTTGCTTTCCAACAAGACAAGCTTTATTTGTTATCACTTTCTGAGAATGTGAATGTTGTGAGCACTGAGAATGAGAATACCTCATCGTCTATGAATGCAAGAAATAAGTGGAAGAGAGTTCATGATGCATCATCAAAATTATGGCACTGTCGTTTAGGCCATATTTCGAGGGGGAAAATAGAGCGATTGATTTAGAAATCAATTCTTCCATCATTAGAATTTTCAGATTTAGAACAATGCATTGATTGCATAAAAGGAAAGTATGTTAAGAAAATAAACAAAGATGTCAAACAAAGCGCATGAGTTTTAGAAATAATTCACACAGACATCTGTGGTCCTTTTTTTATGAAGAGTGTGGATGGTTATATTCATTTATAACATTCACATATGATTATTCTCGTTATGGCTATATTTATCCAATTAAGAAAAGATCAGAAGCATTGGATAAATTTAAGATATTTAAGGCTGAATTAGAAAATTAACATAATTTAAAGATTAAGATAGTAAGATCTGACCATGGGGGGAGTACTACGGTCGACACGCCCCATATGGCCAAGTTCATAGACCTTTTGTAAGGTTCTTACAGGAAAATGGCATAGTTGTCCAATACTCTGCACCAGGCGAGCCTCAGCAGAATGGAGTAGCTAAAAGACACAACCGTACCTTAATGGATATGGCGAGAAGTATGATAAGTTACTCTACTCTACCGATAAGTTTATGGATGGAGGCGTTAAAAACCACCATTCATATTCTTAATTGAGTGCCAAGCAAGTCGATGCCCAAAACACCATGAGTTGTGGACAGGAAAAGAACCCTCATTTAACTATTTACGTGTGTGGGGTTGTCCAGCTGAGGCTAAAGTCTTTAACCCAAACATAGGAAAGCTAGACTCCAAGACAGTCAGTTGCTATTTTATTGGCTATCCAGAAAAGTAAAAAGGTTATCGCTTCTATTGTCCTAACAGACATACGAAGTTTGTAGAAATAAGACACATTATGTTCTTGGAGGATGATATGGTCAAGGGAAGCATGGTAGCGTGAGAAATTAATTTTTAAGAGAAGCGGGTATATGTGCCCACTCTGATGGTTCAGGATCCATTTTTCTTGCTACCTGTTGTTGCTGCACCAATAGTTCAGGACACTATAGTGATAGCACCTGTTGTTAGTTCTCCTATGGCAACAATGAATGAACACGAAGAACCTATTGTTTAGGATCCTATAGAACCCATTGTCACACATGAGGAAGAACAACAACAGCCTCATATAGAACAAGCGTCAACTAACGAGGCCCCTATAAGGTCTGAAAGAGTTAGGAAACCAACCATTCTTGATGATTACGAAGTCTATAAATGTAAAGAATTTCAAATGGAGGGAGCCATGAGAAGCGCTCACACATCAAAGTGGCTTGAAGTCATGCAAGATGAAATAAGATCAATGAATACCAACGGTGTTTGGGACTTAGAAATAATTCCTAAATGAGCCAAGATAGTAGGCTGTAAATGGGTCTACAAAACTAAATATGACTCCAAAGGGAATGTAGAAAGATTTAAAGCACGACTTATGGCGAAAGGCTTCATGCAAAGAGAAGGCATAGATTACAATGAGATATTTTCTCCAGTCTCATATAAGGATTCTTTTAGAATTATAATGGTGCTTATAGCACATTACGATTTAGAATTACATCAGATGGATGTAAAGACGGAGTTACTAAATGGGGATTTGGAGGAAAATATTTACATGGCACAACCAAAAGATTTTGTTGTGGAAGAAAAAGAACATATGGGATGCCGTCTAAAAAAATCTATTTACGGCTTAAAACAAGCTTCAAGATAGTGGTATTTAAAGTTTGATAGTACAATAAGGAAGTTTGGGTTTTAAGAAAATATAGAGGACAATTTTGTTTATGCAAAGTTCAAGAATGAGAAATACATTTTCCTAATCTTGTATGTGGATGACATCTTACTCGCTAATAGTGATGTTAATCTACTACTAGAAACGAAGAAGTTCTTGTCCTTGAATTTTGATATGAAGGATCTCGGTGAAGCTTCGTTTATTCTAGGAATATAGATTCACCGAGATAGAAGAAAGAGGGTTTTAGGATTATCACAAAAGACATACTTAGAAAAGTTCTAAAAAATATAGTATGCAAAATTATAAGCCTTCACCTGCTCCCATAGTCAAGGGCGATAGATTTCGGGAATTCCAATGTCCCATGAACTAATATGAGATCGATCAAATGAAAATAGTTTCATATGCTTCAGCTGTCGGAAGTTTATAGTATGCTCAAGTGTGTACACGCCCTAACTTAGTGTTTGTTACTGGGTTACTTGGCAGATATCAGAGTAATCCAGGAATAGAACACTAGAGACTGGTAACAAATTTTTTGCGTTACTTGCAAGGCATAAAGGCCTCATGCTAACGTACAGAAGATCTGATTCCCTACACATAGAGAGGTATTCCGACTCAGATTATGCGGGAGATGATAGAAAGTCCACGTCAGGATATATATTTACTCTCGTTGGAGGAGCTATATCGTGGAAAAGCTCCAAGCAAACCATCACTACATCGTCTACGATGTATGCTGAGTTTGAAGCGTGTTATGAGGCCACAGGACAGGTGAATTAGCTGAAGAAGTTCATGTCCGGGTGTCGACAGAATATCGTCGGCAGTCCACCGAGGGGTATCTCGTGATGGTAGATTTGTCGGTGGGGGTGCGCATAATCAGGAACCGGATGGTGACACAAGGCGCAGAGACAGCGATTTAGACAGGTTCGGGCCGTCTGATCGACGTAATACCCTACGTCCTATGTCTTTGGTGTATTGTATTAAGATGTAGTAGATAGATCTAGATGGATCGTGTCCGCTAGGGGACCCCTGCCTCTCCTTATATAGTCTGGAAGGGCAGGGTTACAAGGTAAGTATCCTATTTGGTACTATACAATGTCTTGCGATGCACGTCGAGCAACGCTGTGCACGCCTTGATCTTGTGGGACGGGCCACCTCTAATAGTGCGGCCCATGTCTTGTCTTGTGGATACCGGGGGCCATACCTCCACAGCTAGTCCCCGAGCCTAACAGTAGGTGACGTAGTCGCATGGTGCTAGGGTCAAAAAGTAGAAGACCAGCCGAGCAGGCAGCCAGTCCCTGGCCATATCCTCGAGATGAGAACAAGCACATTCACCGCAAGGTGAAGTGTGCCCACTTAGTCCCCGAGCCTGCTGGAAGATGAAGAATGAATCTTGTAGCAGGGTCAAAGAAAAAGAAGTCTGAAAGCTTGCTGACGTTGTCTGACATGCACATATCAAGACCCTAGATGTGCTGCCCAAGATCAGCACCCTGATCTGAATAACATGGAGCAGCTTGATAGCACACCGATGACACATAGCAAGATCCGACAACCAAGGGAGCATCGCGGAGTCCCCGGCGTCGCTGGCGATGACCGAGCACCGAGGAGCGAGGAGTCCCCGGCGTCGCTGACGATGACCGAGCACCGAGGAGCGAGGAGTCCCCAGTGTCACTGGCAATGACCGAGCACCGAGGAGCGAGGAGTCCCCGGCGTCGCTGGCGATGACCGAGCACCGAGGAGCGAAGAGTTCCCGGCGTCGCTGGTGATGACCGAGCACCGAGGAGCGAGGAGTCCCCAGCATCGCTGGCGATGTTCGAGCATCGAGGAGCGAGGAGTCCCTAGAGTCGCTGGCGATGACGGAGCACCGAGGAGCGAGGAGTCCCCGGCGTCGCTGGCGATGACTGAGCACCGAGGAGTGAGGAGTCCCCGGCGTTGCTGGCGATGATCGAGCACCGAGGACCGAGAGTCCCCGGTGTCGCTGGCGATGACCGAGTACCGAGGAGCGAGGAGTCCCCGGCGTCGCTGGCGATGACTGAGCACCGAGGAGCGAGGAGTCCCCGGCGTCCCTGGCGATGACCGAGCACCGAGGAGCGAGGAGTCCCCGGCGTCGCTGGCAATGACCGAGCACCGAGGAGCGAGGAGTCCTCGGCGTCACTAGCGATGACCGAGCACCAAGGAGCGAGGAGTCCCTGGCGTCGCTAGCGATGACCGAGCACCGAGGAGAGGAGTCCCCGGTGTCGATGGCAATGACCGAGCACCGAAGAGCGAGGAGACCCTGGCATCGCTGGCGATGTCCGAGCACCAAGGAACGAGGAGTCCCCGGCATCGCTGGCGATATCCGAGCACCGAGGAGCGAGGAGTCCCCGGCGTCGCTGGCGATGACCGAGCGCTGAGGAGCGAGGAGTCCCCGGTGTCACTGGCAATGATCGAGCACCGAGAAGCGAGGAGTCCTGGGCGTCACTGGCGATGACCGAGCACCGAGGAGCGAGGAGTCCCCGACATCGCTGGCGATGACCGAGCACCGAGGAGCGAGGAGTCCCTGGCATCGCTGGGGATGACCGAGCATCGAGGAGAGAGGAGTCCCTAACGTCGCTACTGATGACCGAGCACCAAGGAGCGAGAAGTCCCCGGCGTCGCTGGTGATGACCGAGCACCGAGGAGCGAGGAGTCCCCGGCATCGCTGGCGATGACCGAGCACCGAGGAGCGAGGAGTCCCCGGCGTCGCTGGCGATGACCGAGCACCGAGGAGCGAGGAGTCCTAGGCGTAGGCGGCGATGTCCGAGCACCGAGGAGTCCCCGGCGTAGGCGACGATGACCGAGCACCGAGGAGCAAGGAGTCCCTGGTGTTGCTGGCGATGACCAAGCATCGAGGAGCGAGGAGTCCCTGGCGTCGCTGGCGATGACCGAGCACCGAGGAGTCCCCAGCGTCGCTGGTGATGACCGAGTACTGAGGAGTGAGGAGTCCCCGGGGTCGCTGGCGATGACCGAGCACCGAGGAGCGAGGAGTCCTCGGCGTCGCTGGCGATGTCCGAGCATCGAGGAGCGAGGAGTCCTCGGCATTGCTGGCGATGTCCGAGCATCGAGGAGCGAGGAGTCCCCGGTGTCGCTGGCGATGACCGAGCGCCGAGGAGCGAGGAGCCCCCAGTGTCGCTGGCGATGACCAAGCACCGAGGAGAGAGGAGTCCCCGACGTCGCTGGCGATGACCGAGCACCGAGGAGCGAGGAGTCCCCGGCGTCGCCGGCGATGACCGAGCACCGAGGAGCGAGGAGTCCCTGTTGTCGTTGGCGATATCCGAGCACTGAGGAGCGAGGAGTCCCCGGCGTCGCTGGCGATGTCCGAGCACCGAGGAGCGAGGAGTCCCCGGCGTCGCTGGCGATGATCGAGCGCCGAGGAGCGAGGAGTCCCTGATGTCCCCGGCGATGACCGAGCACCGAGGTGCGAGGAGTCCCCGACGTCGCTGGCGATGACCGAGCACCGATGAGCGAGGAGTCCCCGGCGTCGCTGGCGATGACCGAGCACCGAGGAGAGAGGAGTCCCCGACGTCGCTGGCGATGACCGAACACCAAGGAGCGAGAAGTCCCCGGCGTCGCTAGTGATGTCCGAGCACCGAGGAACCGGATGGTGACACAAGACGTAAAGACAACGATTTAGACATGTTCGAGCCGTCTGATCGACGTAATACCCTACATCCTGTGTCTTTGGTGTATTGTATTGAGATATAGTAGATAGATCTAGATGGATCGTGTCCGCTAGGAGACCCCTGTCTCTCCTTATATAGTCTGGAGGGGCAGGGTTATAAGATAAGTATCCTATTTAGTACTATACAATGTCTTACGGTGCACGCCGAGCAGCGCCGTACACGTCTTGATCTTGTGGGCCGGGCCACCTCTGATGGTGCGGCCCATGTCTTGTCTTGTGGATACCGGGGGCCATACTCCCACACCGGGTTAAAAGTGGTAGACGATATACATAAGTCACTCAAATTATACTGCGATAATAATCCAACAGTATGTTATGCTTATAACAATAAGTCAAGTGGTGCTGCTAAACATATTGACATAAAGTATTATATTGTGAAAGAAAAAGTCCAGCATCATATAATTAGTTTTGAGCACATAAGTACAGAAAAGATGCTCGCGGATCCGCTTATAAAAGGCTTACCACCCAATGTGTTCAGAGAACACTTAGCCGGCATGTGTTTAAGGGAAAGCCTACGATTTCTGGACAATAAGGGCCTAGTTGAGAATCTATTTCAAAACATAGAGGTGCATTATAACTATTAATCTAATGACACTGACCGTGACGATAAGGCACGCTCTATACACTGATCTGTGATGAAATGAGAAAAAAATAAAGTAAGTTAAGTTTAAGTAATAAGATGAGATCAAGAGGGAGATTATTACTGTTGATCTCTCCAGCTCGGCCCAACGGTCGAGTTAGGCCTTGACCTCGCACCCTGATTGGGGGCGTCCAACCCTACATGGTTGGTGGGCCCCGTCGCATTACGCTATAAAGAGAGGTGGGGGCCGCCGGCTCTCGGTACGAGGTTCACCGTGCGCCGCCACACCTACCGACAAACCCAATCCGATCTAGTGAGGGGCGCAGCCAGTGACAGAAAGCACCGTCACCGGGATGCGGCCGTTGGATCACTTCACCGCTACACCGCCACTGGAGCGCCACCTCTTCACCGCCCTCTCTACCAACGCGATGGACAGTTCCAGCTCCACCAAACAGTCCGATGATCGGTACCTACTCCCCTCTCCTTTTTGGATCTCGTAGTCCTTGGTTCTAGGGCATATTTATCCTATTATAGTAAGTCAGCACCCTACATCTACGGATAATGATCCTGTGATTTTAACACTTGCTGCTTCCTCCTCCGGCGGCTGCGGCATGCTCATCGGCTGTTCGGCGATTCCCAGTAGTTCTCTCTTCTCTGTGCGCACTGGAGGCACTCACCGCCGTCGAATTATTCTCGTCACGCTGCAAGACACGCCACCAGGAATAATATGGACCGGTGCAGGATCCTATTCTGCCACTAGAATTAGAACCCAGCTTCCAAATTCCTTTGGATTGGATGGGAGTGGAACCTATGCATCGTCGGCCCTATTTAAGCATACCCGCCGCGCTAATCCTGCTCTCCTGCTTCAGCTGCCGCCCGAATTAGTTGCTAGAAGTAGAACCCTCTGTTTCAATTCAGGTCTCACATGTTGATGTTAAAGTAAGCTGTATATATGATGAACCGTTGATGCGTCCGATCGAGCTCGTCTTGAAATAATTTGACAACTTGGTTGTGGTCGTTCGTTTGTTTGTTTGTGTGTTCAGTCCCGAGACTTCGTGATCACTAGATGATGGACGCCAAGAAGATTAAGCTGCACGACTACCACCGCTACGGATCGCCGCTGTGTGACCCGCAGCTATTTCCGGCCACCGCCGCCGCCGGGGGGCTCTCCTTCCACCCGGGTCTGGGGCTCGTGGGCTCCCTGCCGCAGCCTCATGCCGGCGGCTGGGTGCACGAGGAGCACACCACGACGACCCCGAGGTCGGTGCTCGCGACGCAGGGGCAGGGCGGCCGCTGCGTCGGCTCCGACGCCGCCGCGTTTTTCGCCGCCGAGGAGCTGATGATGGGCATGGCGCGCTTCGACTGCCCTCTCGGCGGGACGACGACGCTCCCGGAGCTGACAGCGTTTGCCAAGAGACCGCAGTTTGGCCGGCCGACGACGGAGGCCGAGCAGCTGTACCACCGTCGTCCAGTCGACCCGCTGCCGCTCCGCGACAGCTCTGCGGTGAGGACGTACTACGTCCGGCCGCAGCAGCGCGACGGCGCCACGGAGGCGCCTCCGTCGCTCGAGCTGCTATTCCAGCGGCGGCAGCAGCAACACCAGCAAGAACGAGTGCATGGGCTGTTCGGCAACGCTTCCACCGGCAGGCTGCTCGGCGGCACCGGCGGCGAACCCAAAGCCCACTTCTTTCCAGCTCATGTAAGTGAACGCGTGGGAATGGATCACTGATAGAGTTGTCGTTCTCTTAATTAAGCATACCATGATCGTGTTCTGATAGCGGTTCTTCCGTTCTTGTCTGGCTAAACCCTGAAGCAGGTTGCGGCGAGCACGCTTCTCCCGGCGATGGAGGCGCCGGCGGGCATGCAGCAGAGCCCGATGGAGAACCCGCTGTCCAGGAGCTGCAGCATCGGTGCGCCGGCAACCCACGTCGGGAGCGTGAACGTCGCCGCCGCGCCGGGGCAAGGCGCGCCGAGCAAGACGCGGATCCGGTGGACGCAGGACCTCCACGAGCACTTCGTCGATTGCGTGAACCAGCTCGGCGGCGCGGACAGTGAGCGCCCTTGATCTTGATTTGAACTTCCTCCTTTTCCTGCACGAGTTCTTGGTTAATCTGTCTGCTTTGCTTGAATTGAAGTCTACGTCTTTCGCTTACTCAGAGTCATAGTTTTCTCTTGTTGTTGCGTGACACTTGCAGAGGCGACTCCCAAGGGGATTCTGAAGCTGATGAACTCTGATGGCCTCACAATCTACCACATCAAGAGCCACCTTCAGGTACATAGATTTTTTTTTTGCAAATTAAAAAGGCCACTTTTCTGAACTCATCAGCAGTGGAATGGAAAATTTCAAATTTAAACAGATGCTGTCGTGTGACACGAATTTGTAGGACGGCCTAGTTGAATGTAACTAACAATTTCATATTCGCCTCTTGGATTTCAGAAATACCGCATAGCCAAGTACATGCCAGCATCATCGACGTCTGAAGGTAATCTAATCCCGTCCAATCCACCAAGAATTTAGAATAGTACAGTACCACAACAAACTATTCCACGAACACGTCAACGCCAAGCTTTATTCATTCCATGGGCCATGGCCGTTTTGCCAATTGCATGCCATGCCTGGCTGACACATGTTGCCATTGTGAGCTCACTGTGTTCAAATTCAGTCCTATCGCCGGCTGACACATCCCGTTGTCGAATTGCAGGGAAACAGGAGAAAAGAGCCGCCGGAAATGACGTGCAGAATCTCGACCCCAGCACGTACGTAACTGTCGTCGTCGTCGTCTACCTTTTGACATTGCAAGAATCCTAATGGCAACCATGTGCACTAGCTAACAGTAGCAACAACCCTTGCCTTTTCTTTTGCAGTGGGATGAAGATCACTGAAGCACTACGCGTCCAGCTCGACGTGCAGAGGCGCCTCCACGAGCAGCTCGAGGTGCTGTGTCGATCTACGCGTCAAACACTAGCTCTGATGTGTGTTCGTGACATTTGGTAACTTTTTCTTTTTTGGTGGCGTGTGTTGCAGATCCAGAGAAACCTGCAGCTGAGGATCGAGGAGCAGGGCAAGAAGCTGCAGAAGATGTTCGAGGAGCAGATGAAGGCGAGCAGGACCGTGATGGAGCCGCCGCAGGGCACCGCCACCGCCTTCCTCGGCGTCGGCGAGCGGGATGAGGAGGAGGAGGAGGACGCGTTCGACAACGTGCAGGTGCAGCTGCTGGCGGCCGTGGCCAGCAGCGACGCCGGGTTCCAGTCGAAGATAAGCTAGCCTTTGCCGCCTCCAGCTGGCTCTGGCTTTGTAATCGTAGGATTTGAATGCAAATGTCGGCGTCGATGTCCTTTTTTCTTTTTGCGAGCCGGCGTAGATGTCCTTGTATGTTACCTACAATGTTTGGAGTGCTTTGTTTTTGCCAAATCGATCGAAATGTCCATTTCTTCTTTTTTAGAATTTTTTTGAGGGATTTTTTTTAGAAAAGAGAGAGAGAGAAAGAAAGAATTAAATATGCAACTTAGTGCAATTGTGCAAACACAAGAGGTGACAGGATGCTCGTCCTTGCTAGCTGTCCAGGAAAATCTAAATGGCATGAAGGATGTCCTCAAAGCTTGGGAGCGAGACCAGTTCGGGTCAGTGCGCGGGGAGCTACGACTACTCCGAAAACGACTTGAAGTGGTACGACGAGGCTCTCTTGGGATCCAGGGAGGAGCGCGCCATTATGCGTCGCCTCTCTGAAATACTGGCAAGGGAGGAGGTAGTGGAAAAACAACGCTCTCGTGTTGATTGGCTCAACTCGGTCGATCGTAACACGGGATTTTTTCACGCGAAAGCGCGGCAGAGAACAAGAACAATAAGATCATTGCTCTCAAGCGTCAGGATGGCTCGGTTTGCACAGATCAGTGTGAACTTGAGTCCCTGGCTGCTGAGTTCTACCACCATCTCTTTTCGGCTCAGGAGCACTCTCGGCCCGAGGAGGAAAGGTAACTGATTTGCAAAATGAATACTTAAGTTCTCCCTTTACTGAATCTGAAATCAAAACAGCTCTGTTTATGATGAAACCCAGTAAGGCTCCGGGGCCAGATGGCTTCACCGCAGGTTTCTATAAAAAACACTGGAGTCTTGCCGGAAATGATATTTGCCAGGCTATCTTAAGCTTTTTGAATGGTGGAGACATGCCTTCGGTGGTAAATAACACGGTCCTTGTATTAATCCCGAAGGTGAAAAATCCGCAGGAGCTCACACAATTTAGACCAATTGCTCTCTGTAATGTATACAGGGATTTGTTCTAAAGTGATTGCTAACCGGGTATGGGCAGTGCTAGATGAGATAATCTGTGTCGAGCAGTCGGCTTTTGTCCCGGGGCGCTTAATCACTGATAATGTGTTGGTGGCGTATGAGCATATCCACTACTTGAAAAAGAAGAAAGGCAAAACAGGAGCTTGTGCAGTGAAACTGGACATGGCCAAAGCCTATGATAAGGTGGAATGGAGTTATCTCCGTAGCATCATGATCAAGCTGGGATTCGATGAGAACCTGGTTAATCTGATCATGAGGTGTGTGGAGACAGTTGGTTAATCTGATCATGAGGTGTGTGGAGACAGTACGGTTCTCGGTATGGGTGAATGGGCAGCTGTCCAATGCCTTCTACCCTACTCGTGGAATTCGTCAACGTGAGCCGATGTGACAGAACCGTCCGAAATAGCATGTTTTAGGAGGCGCTCGTCTTCCACTAGATAATAAACACCCCGAAAGTATGCTATATCGGACAGTTTCGTCAAGCACACTCCAAGAGAGAACTCGAACAATCCACATTTTTCATCCAGGATCCAATAATAAAAACGAGTTTACAATACTTAGTCAATTTCATACAACAAGAGTTCTCGAAAATACATTATTACAATACCAAATTCAGAGTGCGGAATTTAAACAACGAAATTGAAATAAATATTTAACGATAAGATACATGATCTGTCTATGCCCACCAGAAGAATCCTCCACACAACAACCACTCCTCAAGCTGCACCTGCAACAGGGGTAAATAAACCATGAGTACACAATGTACTCGCAAGACTTACCCAACTAGTGAGAATAATTTTCTGACTCCAAAGGATATGATAAGCTTTATAATTTGCTGGGTTTTCTTTTTGCGAAAAGCCTTACTAGTAGTGAATCCTTATGTATGTATTTTATTAGCAGTCATGTTTAGTTCATTAGCTAACCATTCTATGTAAGCACCTATTCTACTTTCAAGTAAGAGTTGAGCAATTAGATCCATTTATCCTCTTTCATCTTCCAGTTCTTACTATAGTGCTAGATCATAGCCAAGTCGTACTATATCACACGACGATTCGTGAACCAATGTATCCTAGCTGAATAGTCCGAAATACATGCCCCGCTTGTACCCTAGGCACAAACAAGACCAACCCACCACTCTCCTATCAAGGGGTCCAGATCTCCGTCCAAACTTGGACTCCAAGCCCCCACTCCTGTGTCCCAGACTCAGTGTGGTGCTTAGACCTCCACCATCCACGTCTTCAATCAGTCGGTCCGGAAAGAGCCGGAACCCACGACAAGAGAGCAACGAGCATTTCCGCTCCCATAAGCAAGTATGTGCTCAGAATAATAAGTCTGTGACATAGCTAGAATCCACAGCAACAGACGGCCCTTAACCGACACGGATAGGGAAAACAGTGTAACCAAGTTATGCCCCGTTGGCCGCGGGACACAACCTATTACATCCACCAATACCCGTACCATATCTCTGCTCGGTCTCCGTTTCCTTTCACCATTTTATCATGAGAGTAATAATAATAATCAACTATTGTGAGTAACGACATGTTACTCACTCTACAGATAGCTTAAGCATAGCAGCTACTCGACCTATGCTAGTAGAACTCATAGGTAGGTTTATCTATGCATATAGTTTTAATATAAATCCTGTAACATAAATGCACATCACATATATATATTCAGTGATTATTCAAAATAAGGGTTATGCACCGGGGCTTGCCTTGGACAGGCGGAGTGTCAGCTAAGTCAGTCGTCAGTGGATCCGAGGCTTCCTCCTATATGAGAACCTCCTCCTCGTACTCATCGATCACATCCTTGTACTCCTGCTCTCCGACGGTCACGAACTCCACCAACTTATTCTCTACATGCATGCAATGACGATGCAACCCTTAATATTAAGGCAACAACAATTCTTAAGATAAGAATACATCTACTAAACCACTAAGCTAGCTCTAATGACTAAGATACTAAGCTAATCATTATCTCTACCAAATAGATTTCAAGCTCACCCTACACGTGCTTAATTTTTATAAACCAATATCATGCCATTATTCATTTAATCTTAATGGGTATTTAGCTACCATATTAAATAGTCTATTTTAGGGCTACAAAAATTACAGCAAGCACCTAATAATGCCATGAAGCTACTACAGAAATTTCAGAGTTAAAGCTATCACGGATTTGCCACAATAATTCCTACAAATATTATCATAATAATTTTAAATGATTTCAATTGATTTAATATATCTCAGCATCATCATAGATAGGCATAAACTAATCACACCAATAGATAGATCATATTTTTAGAAACCTAACAAAATTAGTTTCACGATTTTTGGACATTCGTTCGAATTTATATTAAATATACAAATCTATCTCAGAATTGAAATAGAAAAGCTTTACTAATTCAGCTAGAAAAAGAAAAAGACCAAAACAGCCCAACTCGGGCTTGGCCCACGCGCGAAGATGGCCTATACGGGGAGCCCGCAGGCGCGCTGACGCTCTTGCAGAAAAGCCCTTGGCTTTTGGACAGACAACCCGCGGTCCACACTACTATTCCTAGAGACGTCACTTATGCAAAAAGACCCTTGTACTCTCTCCTCTTTACAATGGCATGGCCTCTGGCCTCCCCTGCGCGCTCCGGTGCCGCGAGCGGTGGCACTGGCGACATGTCGGCCACCCGGGACCCATGCTAACCTAGCTAAGAGGCCGAATTTCACCAAGGGGTCGACGCGAGGTGATGGGCGGCGGTTGCCCGAGCCGGGACGCCGTAGAAGGACCTCTCCACGACGGCGGGCACCCTGCGGCAATGGCGATGGTGTTCAGGTGAGCCGCAGCAACAACAAGGCAGTAGGGGTAGTGGGTGAGCAACGACGACTCACCAGTGACCTAACCGAGGTGCTGGCTCGACCAGAGATGACTCGAGCGAGGCTGGCCACGTGCGCGTTGCGAGGTGAACGACGAACCTTAAAGGCACGGCCGCATCAACGACGAAGAGGTGGCACTAGAGCTACGACTAGCGTGCGCACAACGAAGAGGGTTTCTAGGCGGGGCTAGTGGTGCGGTCAATTCGACGCGAGATGACGAGGTTAGAGCTGACCACGGTGAGGCGGACTAGGCCTTAATGGCACGGCGGCGGGAGCAAAGCTCTAAAATTGGAGCTCGTCCTGGCCGTAATCAAGGCGGGGTGGGGGCGGTCGGTAAGAGGACGTAAAGGTGGAGACACAGGCATGGGGAATTGATGAGAGGTGCTCACTCTCTGGCTCACCGTGACCGCGACTCGACGACGGCGGAAAGCAGAGGGAGAAAGAGAGAAACAGGGCGCGACAGGTGGGCACGGTTCGTCCTCGCCTTGGCGGGAAGCGAGCGGTGGTGGCTGAGGGACCTATGTCCCAGCATGAGGGAACGAGCGCGATCGTCCGTGACCAGCCATGGCCCGCGCGCCGCAGCGCCATTCATAGCGTGACGACGACGTGCACGGCCACGTGCGGACGACACCCAACCGGGCCAGGGAGGGGGCGGCGCGATACAGCGAGCAGACGCGAGTACAGGAGTGACACGACGACAGCGGCAGCGTTGCGACACGAGGCAGTAGTGGGCAGACGCGACGGCAGGAACAACACAGCCGTGGCGGCACCCATGGTGGCAGCACAAAGCTAGGCAGCAGGGTGCGGGGCCAGCGGCTCGCTGTGGCTGGCCTCGGCCAAGCCCAGGCGGCCCTACCGACCCAGCGTGGCGGCGCAGGGTGACCACGCGAGACGCGACCATGTGCGCGGCGTGGGGAGGCCGCGCACACGGCACCAACCAACCCGAGACAGGTGACGCGCACAAATTTTAAAGCGCCCAACACGACTAAATGGTTGCTCCTAAACCTAAACCGGCTCCACTATGCTCAAGATGGCATATGGAACTACTAAATCGAATCATAGCCCTACACCACTTCTTAACCCAATCTCTCCAAATAAATTGCTAAACATAGCAGCGTCTAGTTGTTGACAGACTCGGAAATTTTCTATTTTTGAACTGAACTTGATTTCAATTTGTGATTTCTAAGCTATTGAAAATATTACAAAGCAATATTATTTTTCAAAAGCAAGTATTTCATCATCATCTACAAAGTTTGCATTCAAACTTTATTTAAGTATCACACACATGTTGTATAGCATTTTTGCTTAATAAAAATTGATTTTAATCCACACTTGTTATGCATGAACTATCGAGTCAACTTTCGTTTAGCGTTTTTATCGATCGTTTTGAGTTACAGAAATTGATCTACACACTTTACCACATGTATTAACACATAAACATGATGCTCATGATATATTTTAATAAATAATTTAGGGGGTGTTACACCCGATGTCCCCCTATTTGTTTCTTTTATGTGCTGAAGGTTTGTCGTGTATGCTGAAATTTTCAGGGCCTCAATTTTTAGCAGCAGGTGTCCGGGTGGGTGTCCATGCCCCCATGGGTCTCGCACTTGCTTTTTTGTAGACGATTGCCTAGTGTTCACGCAAGCCAGTGAGCGCGGTGGGCAGCGTCTTGCGGAAATCCTACACACGGCCACGTTTAGTTGGGCGCCGAATCGGCGCCGCCGGGTTTTTAGGCGGCTACAGTACCGTTTTGTTTTTATTTGATAATAATTGTCCAATCGTTGTCTAATTAGGCTCAAAACGTTCGTCTTGCAAAGTACAACCAAACTGTGTAATTAGTTTTTGATTTCGTCACCATTTAGTACTCCATACATGTACCGTAAGTTTGATGTGATGATGAATCTTCTTTTTGCATAGTGCCAAATTCTGGAATTGGGAGGAAATAAACATGCCCCTATCAGGCTGGATCAGGCCAAATGGTGAATACGGCATAATCAACCATTTTTTACAGCGCGAACTGTGATGATAGCATGAAGGAAGAGATGAAGCAGTCGACCGGTATTCTCACAGAGGCGTTGTGTGAAAAGTACCTGGGGCTGCCCACAGCGCTAGGGCGCAGCACCGCCGAAGCTTTTGAACCGATCCCAGCAAAGGTTTGGGCCTTGGTCGGTGGATGGAGCGAGAAGCTCCCGAGTAGTGCAGCAAAAGAGGTGCTAATTAACACCCGGTTCGTTTGGGCTTGTTTAACTGATACATGGCTGAAAGTATCGTTGGCTGATTTGGTGTGAGAGAAAAATATTGTTCGTTGGCTGATAAGCCATGGCTTATAAGCCAAACACGACCCAGCGAACAGGCTGTAAGTCGGTGGCGCAGGCCATTCCGACTTACCCAATGAGTTGTTTTTTTGCTCTCCTCCAGGACTCGAAAGAAAATCACATCGGCGGTCTCCAATTTCTGGTGGGGCTAGCCTTGCAGGCGGGCTCGTTCGCGGTCGGCCGCTGACCCGCATCACTTGGCACAAAGTTTATTAGCGGGTTTGCGGCCAGCCACTATGCTATAGAGTTCGCGGACAAGTTTTCCACGGACACAACACACTTGGCTGCAAAACCCGCGAGACCCGCTACACTACAGTGTATGTACACGCACAATGTATCTACACGGACACAATAGCATGAACTTATGATGACAAAAACAAGAGCTGGAATGGGAGCCACGCCCGAGACTGAACATGGCCATTCCGAGCCCCGCGTCCGACAGGATGGAGATGGATTGCAGGATGATGGCCAACATCTGAAAGTTCTACCTGCAGGACACCAACAGATCCAATATCTAAGCTATCAACCGACTGCCTCACCGGATCACCCGCTACTCTACTCCACCGACCGATGCATGCATGTCGTATCGGTTGGTAGTTGCTAGTACGGACCTGAAGCAGACGAGCGACCAGATGACACCTATGAGGCTGGAATAGGTGTCTGGGTTGCGGATGGGCTTGCGCCACACCATGATCAGGATGAGACGGGACATCACGCTCATCGACGGCATCGCCATCGGTGCGGCCACCGCGTTGGCGTCTCCGCCCGCCACCGCCGCGGCCTTCTCATCCCCTTCCTCCGCATCCTAGTCCATCATGCCCCTGTTCCCGAAGCTGAACTCGTCGCGCTCCACGCAGTCGTCCTTGCCATGGCCGCAATCGGCGTTCCCATCTGCGCCGAGGGCCAGGACGAGAGTTGTAGAACGGGCAGATGGCGAGCGGAGGAGGACGATGCCCGCCGCCACGCTATCGTGACGGCGACTGCGATAGGGATTGGGAGATGTAATTGTCTGGGTTCTTGCGGGTTCATGCGACCTCTGTCTCTTGCCCAACGGGCTTCGCGGGTTAAAGGATACTGGGCCACAAAGAAATTGCAGCTGAGCCGCAATAGCCACGAAGAGAATTTTTGCGGGGCGAGCATACAGATTAGGTTAAGAGCCCGCCCCGCCTGCAATCTTAGGTGGGGCGGATCGGCAGATAGCCAAGCCATTCACTGGAAAACAAGATCTCACTCTTCCGAAGTGTCATGGAGGGATGGGCTTCCGAGATATAAAGTTGTTTAATTTGGCGATGCTTGGAAAGCAAGGATGGCGACTGATGACATCGCCAGATACACTATGCTCCAGAGTGCTTAAAGGAAAATATTTTCCGAATGGAGACTTCATGACAGCCAGGAACAAACGGAATTCGTCCCACACCTGGCGTGCTATTTTAGAGGGTCGTAAGGCTCTGCAGTGCGGGCTTATCCGCTGAATTGGTGGTGGTGAAAGCACCAATGTTTGGGAGGATCGCTGGATACCGGGTGCTATCGGCGGCAAGCCGATCTGTCCAAAACTAGGTGCCTCGGTAATCCGTGTCAGTGAGCTCATTGCAGCAGATGGAAGAAGATGGGATGAGGCAGCGCTCGACCAGAACCTTTTGTTCATGGATGCACAGGCTGTCAAAAGTATCCCGTTGGGTAGGATTGAACTCATTCAGAACTACTTTTCAACCATAAAATAATGTTTTTCTCGCACAACATTTCAACATAAATATCTACATAAGTCAAATTTCAGCATAAGCAAAGATGATTTCTGCCTTTCTGGGCATGGTCGGGCGAACGACATGGACTATACTCTGTCCGATCAGCCTACCGCATGCTGAGAAAGGGACCATGGCGAGGGCCGGGCTGCTCACTCGGCGGCAAGCAATGACCCCTACTGGCAGAAACTCTGGAAGACCAAAGTACCGCCAAAGGTAAGAGTGTTTTGGTGGCGAGTATCTCACGATTTCATTCCATGTCGTGAGAACCATCACCGTCGACACTTGGAACCGTTTGGAACTTGTTACTTTTGCGGGAATGAAGATGAATCCACATTCCAAGCTCTTACACAGTGCACTATAGCAGTCATCTTTTGGGATAGGCTGAAATCTCTAACAGGGGTCAAGCTTCCGCGGCTCCACCCGGAGACTTGGACAAGAGACCTTCTAGATAATTCCTATTGCCCGGAGGTGGACCGAGGAATAATCCTATGCGGCATGTGGTCACTGTACGTGGTGTAGCAGGAATGATAGACAACACGGGAAAACACCCATTGATCCTTGTCTGGCGATTAACTGGGCACTAGAGACTTGATTACACCTTTCGTCTGACTGTGGAAGTGGTGTCAGCGACAACACAAGGTCACTGTCAACACGATGGAGTCCTCCGGCTCCAGGTATGCTGAAGATCAACTCCGATGGCGCCTTCCTGCAGGATCGCGGTACTGGAGCAGCCGGGGCTGTGGTCCGTGATAGCAGCGGCAACTTCTGTGCGGCATCAGCCCGATGGCTGGGCCCTGTGGGCTCGACATTGATAGCTGAAGCGGAGGCGATTCGAGATGGCTTGCGTCTGATTCCACAAGGAACCATGGAACACATCATCGGGGAGACTGATGCTCAAGAAGTGGTGGCGCTGTGGAAGAATAGGACCAGGCAACGGTCCGAAATTGCAGCAATCCTGAAGGAGATACAAGAGATAGCTTCGGCCTTCACTTCTTTCGAGTTGATTCATGTAAGACGGGAGGCAAAATTTGTAGCGCACACATGTGCCCATTTTGCGTCTTCTTCTCTAAATTCTCATATTTGGTTCTCACCCCCCCCCCCCCCCCCCCCCAAACAAACAAACAAAAAGAGTAGACAAAAAACAACAACGAATCCTATGAGGCTGTGAATTTGGGGCATCCAGCCCATCCAGAACCAAATTCGTTAGGTGATCAACCGGTCAGGCCGAAATGACACTTTCCAGGTTTGTGCATCATCAGTGCATGCAATCGGCCCGTGCGGCCGGATTTGACCTTCATGGATCGTTGCAAATTTCTGTGAAGCTCTGCCATTCTCACTGCGCTGATTTTGTTACGTGTTTCATTTCAGGAATTAAAGGCTATTCGGTGATTATGAAGCACCAGTTTGGCACCGGGGTAGGTTATGTCCGTAGGAGAGTGAGGTTCCTCTGGAGTCGAGTTCCCGTGACTTTGCCACTGATAGACATCAAGGGTCGCCGAATTCACGAAAATTTCCGGGCGGTGCAGCTGACTTGCCGCTGGCTGCACGCGAAGAAATGCCCGGCGATACTGCTTAAGGTGGACCTTTCAAAGGCTTTCGATTCAGTCGCATGGCCGTTCCTACTTGAGGTGTTGGAACACGTCGGCTTCCCGGGGAAATGGCGGGAGTGGATTGCTGCCTTGCTCGGCACTGCAAGCACGAAGGTGCTTGTCAATGGGAGGCCAGGTCGACGCATCTGCCACGCCCGCGGCTTGCGACAGGGAGACCCGCTGTCACCATTGCTGTTCGTCATTGCGATGGACGTGCTCAACGCATTGATTGCTGAAGCCAATCGCAGAGGTGTTCTAGCGCCGCTACCAGGGAATTCAATTAAATTCAGGGCTTCAGTTTATGCGGATGACTTGGTTGTCTTCCTATCGCCAAATACTCATGATTTCAGCTGCATCCGGCAGCTTCTGTGCCGGTGCCTCAGGACTAGCGACCAATCTTGACTAGTGCCTCATTTCACCCATCAGATGCTCTGACGAGCAGTTGCAGGAGGTACTTCAGGTTTTCCCCTGCCGAGTGTCGCCGCTACCTCTGAATTACTTGGGAGCACCGCTCTCAATCCATAGGCTCAAGTGCTCTGATGAGCAACGGATCGTCGACTCCGTGGCGTCAAGGATCCCCACCTGGAAAGCCGGCCTTCTGACAAATGCAGGGCTGACAACTCTGACTAAATCGACACTGTCAGCAATACCGGTACATGTTTCAATTTGTTGTTGCCTGTCTTCCTAGGCAATTGAACAAATTGACAAACGACGGCGTGCATTCCTTTGGAGCGGGACCGAGAGTACATCAGGTGGCAAATGCAAAGTCGCATGGCCGATCGTGTGTGCGCCAACAGAATATGGTGGCCTTGGGGTCACCGATCTAAGGATTCTTGGCTTCGCGCTTCATCTGAGATGGGAGTGGTTGCGGCGTTCTCAACCAGAACCTGGGCAGCGCTGCCATCGAGGCCGGAGAGACTAGTCACTGCTATGTTCTGGGCTTCAGTCACAGTCCAGCTTGGGGATGGAAACACGAGCAGTTGCTCGGCGCTAAGGACATCTGGAAAGCTGCGGTCCCGCCAAAGGTCAAGTTCTTCTTCTGGCTCGCGTTGCATGGTCGCCTTTGGACTGCTGATCGGCGTATGCGGCATGGCCTGCAGCAAAGCGATCTATGTGCACTATTAGCTAAACAAGTCACTAACATACATCGCATGGAGAGGTGGCATGTAACTCCAGCATGTGTCAGTGATTCGATCTTGTACGAGGCTTCGGCCAATCCTGATTGAATGAAAGGCAAGGAAGTCAAAAAAAAAAAAACAACGGATCACCTCTTGCTCAACTGCGTCTACAGCCGTGAAGTATGGCACCGGCTGCTCAGGTCAGCGGGTCTCCAGTCATGGGCGCCGCAGGGACATGATACCGTGGCAGTCTGGTGGCAAGATCGGAGAGCCAATGCGCCATCCCCATTCCCCTCTTCGCAAGAGCTTCGACTCTGCGCTCATGCTGGTTGCCTGGTCGTTGTGGAAGGAACGTAACCGGCGAGTGTTTGAAGGTGCATCGCTACTGCTGCATCGGCTGCATCACCTAATCCTTGAGGAAGCGGACTCGTGGATTGCTGCGGGCTACGCCGCGCTGTAGGTGTTCTTCGTGGCAGGGGAAGTATAGCACCACAGAGGTCGCCCAGTCGCGAAACGACTCATGTAAATCACAACCATGTGCGCAGCCGTATCTGTGTTTTTCCTTTCGTTAGTTTTTGTTCATCCAACGAAGCTATGGTATCTCACCGTGACTTCTTTGGAAATACGAGGATTTGCGCATTCTCGAAAAAAATAGACATGTAGGTGTCCCACAATTTACGGTGAACTCGACCGTAGAAAATATCCAGTTCCCGTGACTTTGCCACGGACATGTAGGTATCCCACAATTTACGGTGAAGTCGATCGTAGAAAATATCCAGTGGGGTAGCATATGTGTGTCACTGACACGTTCGGATGAATGTATTCTGAAACTCTTTAGGTATGGACATGTTCCCTATTAACATGTTTAGCAAATAAACATATGTTTGTATGACAACCATTTTATGAGACTGAACCATTTCGTCCACCTTTCATTCCTACAGGTTACTATGGTGGTGTTGTTGGATTGATCTCCCAGCCAATAAGCCCAACGGCCTATTGTGCCTTGGTCACGCGTCTTGATCGGGGGCGTCCAACCCTACATGGTTGGTGGGCCCCCGTCGCACTACGCTATATAAAGTGGTGGGGGCCGGCGGCTCAACGTACGAGGTTTCCCGTGAGCCAATCCGCCCCACCAACAAACCCTAAGTCCAATCTAGTAAGGGTGCGCAGCCAGCGACGGAAAGACGCCACCGTCATCACCGTCGGCCTCACTGCACCCCACCGCGTCGCCGGACTTCACCGACTCTTCCCCAACCATCGCTGCCCGTGCGCAGACTGCATCGACGAACCAGATGAAGGCCACTGGATCTTCCACCCCTGCGGTCTCGGGTTCGAACTACCTATCTATCTATCTCTATGTCTCCATCTCTCTGTCTAGATGTACTAGGGCTTGTTTAGGATCAACTGATTATCTAGAAAGTTTTTGGTTCTACCCTAGATTGATCCTATGGTTCAAACATTGGTACCAGAAACAGTTGTTACCCTAGGTGTGGATCTAGATCTTGGGGTAGACAGAGAAAGAAGTAGATCGATTCGAATTTTGATTCGGATGAAAGAAACTCTAACCCTAACCCTAGATCGGGTTCGGGAAAAGTGAAATCCAGTGCGGATCTAAAAGAAGAAAGGGGCTTCGGCCGACAAAGGGTTCGGTTGAACCCTAACTTCGATCCTTTCGGATCTGAGAAAAGAATAGGGTTCGGATGAACCCTAACCCTAACTGGGTTAAAGATGCATGGCTCGTGTTCATGTCAAAACCGAACCTCAAACCCGTGAAGAAATCACGGGAAGATAAACAGTGAAACCCCATCCCCAAACCCTAACCCTAATCCCCAAATCGGATGAAATCCGAGCACTAAAACCAAAGAAACCGAAAGGGGAAAAGGGGAAAGGAAAGGCTTACCTCGCCGTCGTGCACGCTGACGCGTGGGGAAAAGAGAGGGCCGGCCGGGGGCACTGCTCGCCGGGATCCGGCCACAGGGGCGCCGCGGCCAGGCCGCTCAACGGCGGCGCGCTCACCCACTGCGGAGCGCGCACGCCGGCGAGGGGGCCGGCGACGGCGCCGGGGCTCGCTGCTCGCTCTCGCCGTTGACGCTCGTCGCTCGGTGCTGCGGTACTGAGGAAAGAAGAGAGTGCAGTGAGGCGAAGAGAGAGAGAGGGCCGAGAAGAATGATCTAGGGTTTTCTCGAGGGCGCGCGGCGTCGGCGTTTTATTCCGGCCGACACGCCCGCTCGGCCATCCGATGCTAAACGAACGGCCGAGATCAAATGGGTCAACTCGCGGCCCAGGCGGGCGCGCGGACGCGCGAGCTTTGCCGGCCCAGGCCCAGGTTGCGGCCTGGGTGGGGCCTGCGCGCTCGTGCAGTGATGGGCCGAGCCGGTTTTGCCGGTTTTTGGGCCGAAACAGTAAAGAATGAGCCCAATTTTCGTTTTTTCCTTTTTCCAGAAAATTGAAAATAGAAATTGGCTCAAAAGAAAATAGAAAAAGTATTTTTCCCTGTGGGTAAAATTCATCAAATTGAATTATTTTCCGCTGCGTATGTAAAGATGTAATTTTCATTATTAAATTCGAACCAACGGGAGAATTTAATTTTGAAAAAAATAGATATGTTTTAATTGATTATAATATTGTAATTATTCTGACCAACGTTGATTAATGGCAATATTATGATGTTTTGTCTTGCATCAATTCTATTTTCTGCCCAACGGTGATATAGAATTAATATAGAGAACAATTGTATGTTTTAATTTTGACCAACGTTGAACTAAGGCATGCAATTGTTGTTGTTGTTATTATTTGTGTTCTCACACTATTTGAATTGTGTTTTAAGACGGATACAACTTAATGAGTTGTATCAAAGAGATCACCACTCTAAAAGGGGATAACTACATTGAATGGAAGAAAAAAGATCGACTTGGCCTTCATATTGGCTGAGGTGGACTGGGTAGTCACCACACCGTGTCCCAAAGAACCTGTGGCACCGGTGAGGGAGACAGATGAGACTGATGCTGCATGGCAGAACAGAGAGCGGGACTTTGCTCCCGTAAAGATGTCTTTTGACCGTAAACATAGAAAGTGGGTCATAGCCAATAAGAAATGTTTGGCTGTGATAAAGAATACAATTGAGCCTGCAATAGTGGGCTCAATTCCAGACTGTGACACAGTCACAGAGTACCTAGAAAGAATAAAGAGTCAGTTCACTGGCTCTTCAAAGACATATGCAACCCAGCTGATCAAGCAGCTGGTCACAAAAAGGTACTCTGGTGGTGGCAGTGGCATTAGAGAGCACATACTGAGAATGAGCAATTTGACATCTAAGCTCAAACCAATAGATTTGGCTCTCAAGGATGAGTTTCTTATTCATTTGATTTTTGCTTCTTTACCAAAAGAATTTGACACCTTTGTTGTTAATTACAATATACAGCCCGAGAAATGGGATTTAGAAAAGCTCATATCCATATGTGTGCAGGAGGAGGAAAGAATAAAAATTTCACAGGGTGGTACTGTCAACTACCTAAAAGATAAGAAAAAGAACTATAATAACAGCTCTTCCTCCAAGTCATCTGGAAAGGGTCCCATGCAACAGTCTCAGAACAAGCAATTCCCAGTGGATAAAGACCAGTGTCTCTATTGTAAGAAGACGGGACATTATAAGAAGAATTATCCTGATTTCCTAAAGATGATTATGAAAAATAAAGGTGAGAACATTATTACGTTCGTAAATGAATCCTTGTATATCAAGTTTTCAAAATCTACTTGGTGGATTGATTTAGGTGCAACTATTCATGTTGCTAATTCTTTACAGGGATTCCGTTCGATGAGAACTTTGCAAAGAAGCGAAAGTTTCATTAAAGTCGTAAATGGAGTACAAGCAGATGTTGAGGCCGTTGGCGATCTTCCACTAGAGCTTGCTGATGGCTTCATACTTTTTCTTAGAGATGTTCTTTATTTACCTTCTTTGCAAAGAAACTTGATTAGTGTATCAAAGTTGGACCATGATGGTTATGATTGCCATTTTGGAAATGGCAAATGTCAGATATTGTTTAATAATAGTTGTATTGGTCTTGCCTTCCGACAAGACGAGCTTTATTTGTTATCACTTTGTGAAAATGTGAATTCCGTATGTGATGTGAATGAGAATGTATCCTCATCGAACAATGCAAATAGAAAACGAAAGAGAGCTCACGATGCGTTGTCGAAATTATGGCACTGTCGTTTAGGCCATATTTCGAGGGGGAGAATAGAAAGACTAGTTAAGAATGATATTCTTCCTCCATTAGAGCTCTCAGATTTAAAACAATGTAGAGATTGCATAAAAGGAAAGTATGTAAAGAAAATTAAGAAAGATGCCAAACGAAGCACAGGAATTCTACAGATTATTCACACAGATATCTGTGGTCCCTTTCCTGTAAAGAGTGGATGGTTTTGATTCATTCATAACATTCACAGATGATTACTCCCGTTATGGCTACATTTATCCAATCAAAGAAAGAACAGAAGTATTGGATAAATTTAAGATATTTAAGGCAGAAGTTAAAAACCAGCACAATTTGAAGATAAAGATAGTCAGGTCTGACCGTGGTGGGGAGTACTACGGTCGGCATACCCCATATGGCCAAGTTCTTAGACCTTTTGCAAGGTTCTTACAGGAGAATGGCATAGTAGCCCAGTATTCCACACCGGGCGAACCTCAGCAGAATGGAGTAGCTGAAAGGCGCAATTATACCCTGATGGATATGGTGCGCAGTATGATAAGTTACTCCACTTTACCGATAAGTCTGTGGATGGAGGCGTTAAAACCCGCCATTCATATTCTCAATAGAGTACCAAGTAAGTCGGTACCCAAAACACCGTATGAATTGTGGACAGGAAGAGTACCCTCACTTAACCACTTGCGTATATGGGGGAGCCCTACTGAGGCTAAAGTTTTTAACCCAAACATTGTGAAGCTAGATCCCAAAACAGTGAGTTGTCATTTCATTGGCTACCTAGAAAAGTCAAAAGGTTTTCGTTTCTACTGTCTAGATAGACATATAAAGTTTGTGGAAACGAGACACGCTGTCTTCCTAGAGGATGAAATGATGAGGGGGAGCATGGTAGCTCAAGAAATTGACCTTGAAAAGAAGTGGGTGTATGCACCCACTCCGATAATTCATGAGCCATTTTTCTCACTACCTGTTGTTGCTGCACCGACAGTACAAGACACTGTGGTGCCAGCACCTGTTGTTATCCCGCCTGTGGCAACAATGAATGATGATGAGGAACATGTTCCTCAGGATCCTATAGAACCTATTGCCACACATGAGGGAGAGCAACAACAGCCTCAAACAGAAAATGTGCCAAATGAGGAGGCTCCTAGAAGGTCTCAAAGAGTTAGAAAATCAGCTATTCCTGCTGATTATGAAGTGTACAACACTGAGGAATTTCAAATAGAGGATTATCCCACCTCATTTGAAGAAGCCATGAAAAGTGATCATTCATCAAAGTGGCTTGAGGCCATGGAAGATGAAATAAAATCAATGAATGCAAATAAAGTTTGGGATTTGGAGATAATTCCTAAAGGAGCCAAAACAGTAGACTGTAAATGGGTCTACAAAACAAAACTTGACTCTCAAGGGAATATAGAGAGATATAAAGCCCGACTTGTGGCAAAAGGCTTTACACAAAGAGAAGGGATTGATTACAATGAGACCTTTTCTCTAGTCTCATGTAAGGATTCCTTCAGAATCATAATGGCATTAGTGGCACATTACGATTTAGAATTACATCAGATGGATGTAAAGACGGCATTTCTCAATGGAGACTTAGAGGAAAATGTTTACATGGCACAACCGAAAGGTTTTGTCATGGAAGGAAAAGAACGATTGGGATGTCGCCTAAAGAAATCCATTTATAGATTAAAATAAGCTTCAAGACAGTGGTACTTGAAGTTTGATAAGACAATAAAGAATTTTGAGTTTAAAGATAATGTTGAGGACAATTGTGTCTACGCAAAAGTTTAAGAATGGGAAGTTTATCTTCCTTGTCCTGTATGTGGATGATATCTTACTTGCTAGTAGTGATGTCAGTCTACTACTGAAGACAAAGAAGTTTTTGTCCTCAAAATTTGATATGAAAGATCTTGGTGAAGCTTCATTCGTTCTAGGGATCGAGATTCACCGAGATAGAAGAAAAGGGGTATTAGGACTGTCACAAAAAGCATACATAGAAAAAGTCTTAAAGAAATTCAGTATGCACAAATGTAGTCCCTCACCTGCTCCTATAGTCAAGGGCGACAGATATGGGGATTTTCAATGCCCCAGGAACCAATATGAGATCGATCAAATGAAAGTGGTTACATATGCTTCAGCTGTCGGAAGCTTGCAATATGCTCAAGTGTGCACGCGTCCTGACTTGGCATTTGTTATCGGGTTACTTGGCAGATTCCAGAGCAATCCTAGAATAGAATACTGGAAATTGGTAAAGAAAGTCTTGCGTTATTTGCAAGGAACGAAAGATCTCATGATGACATATAGAAGATCTGATTCACTCTATATAGGGGGATATTCAGATTCTGATTATGCGGGAGATAATATAAAATCCACGTCTGGATATGTATTCACTCTCGCAGGGGGAGCTATTTCATGGAAAAGCTCAAAGCAAACCGTCACTACATCGTCCATAATGTATGCCGAGTTTGTAGCGTGTTATAAGGCAACGGGGTAGGTGAACTGGCTAAAGAAGTTCATACCCGGTTTGAAGATGGTTGGCGACATCAATAGACCACTGAAGTTATACTGTAATAATAATCCAGCAGTACAGTATGCTCACAATAATAGGTCAAGTGGTGCTACCAAATACATTGACATAAAGTATTATGTTGTGAAGGATAGAGTCCGGGATCAAATGATAAGTCTTGAGCATATAAGTACTGTGGGGGTATTAACCCCTATACCCTTACGGCTAGGCTTGGGCCGGCCCAGATCAGTGGGTTCGGTCCACCAAAAGACGACGCGTGGCCCGGCCAACCTGATCGGAGTCCCGCGCAAGGAGTCAAGGCAGATTTGGCGATCAAGCAAGATCCTGGTTAGTTAGAATAGGAATCCTTATCCGGCCACATATGGCAATTGTAACTGGCTAGGATTAGTTTCTAGATCTGTAACCCTGCCCCCTGGACTATATAAGGTGGGCAGGGGACGCCTCTAAAAAATATCTCTCATTGACATACAACAATACAATCAGACGCAGGACGTATGTTTTACGCCTTCTTAGCGGCCGAACCTGGATAAAATCTCATGTCTGTCTTGCGTCACCATCTTGTTTGTGGCTTGCGCATCTGTCTGCCGACAATCTACTACCTTGGGCATACCCCTAGGTAGACTGCCGACCATATTTCGTCAATAGTGGCGTGCCAGGTAGGGGGTGTGCGTACTGCTCTCCAAGCAAACAAGATGGTCGTCATCTCCAGCTCCATGGCTACGCCAAACGGCCTCACGTTCACCGTTGGCCAGATCACCTAGACCACCGGCTCCGACGACTTCATCGCCATGACCACGGAGGAGGCGTGGATTCAGTCTGCGCCGACCACTGCCTCACCTGCATCGGCTACGGCTCCGACCATGGTGGATACGGCTCCGACCACAACGGATACGGCTCCGACCACGATGGATCTGGCTCTGACCATGGTACATCTGGCTCCGACCACGCCCGCATCACCTTCAGCCACGCTGACAACCCGTCATCCGCTTCCTCACTACAAAGGGAAGCAGATCGACAACACCGACCTGCTCGACTCCATCGACCGGGTCGGCACCAAACTCGCTGAAACCCTAGCTCTGGTAAGTACGATTCAAAGTCAACCTAATGAGCAGGTAACTGCACCCCACAACAGATCTACCCGACCAGCTCGGGCCAGTCGTCCTACATGACTTGGTACAGATCTCGTGGTCATATCTACTCCTGAAGGGCGCTCCGCTCGTCGCCGGCCAGCCTCCGTGATGGGTCTCCGGCTCTCTGAGTATGAAGCCTCGACGGAGAACTACCAGGCCCAGCCCTACGGCCTACGCAACGCTGCCTCCAACTACGCGTATAACATACGACGCTGCTCGGATCTAGGTTTTGTACATCAGCCTCGTCCAAGGTCAAGCAACTTCGTCAACATGATCCGGATTGAGGATTATCAAGAAGGATCCATCCACACGGTCCAAGAGGGTGACTCCAGCTCCTTGTCTGGCATCACATCTAATGCCTCTGTGCACACCGAGCTCCAGCATCATGACGATGAAGGTGTCCAATACGATCTGGATATCCCAGACCACGCCCCGGGTTTCCTGCAATTCCCGTCTTTCCCACCAAGGCGAGGGGGTTTGATCAACGTTGTCAGCAATGACGAACCGCCAGCAGTTGGCGAAACAGAACAAGAAAGGATTGCACGCGAGGCACGCAATATTGACCGGTTTAATCGCCGGCAAATCGAAGCCGAAGCAGAAGAGGAGGCACGATGCATAAGGGTCCAACCACGCGACCTCAACAATGCTTTCGACAGGGTGGGGGACAAACAGGTCTTCAGGACTCCAAGCGCCAACGTAGCCGTCGCCATGGCGACAATGCAACGGCTACCCAACACCCCGGAAACCTAGGCAGTTTGCGATGATGACGGCTGCTATGGCTCAGACCGCAGAGATGGTGAATCAAGCCCAGGCTCCATCCGTTTCAGTAGAATCAAGCCACAGCTGCCAATACTCAAGTCGCTCACAGCCACTCAACCAACGTGGCTCGCGCAACAATGACCCATCAGACAACCGTCAAGGCGGAAACGGCGGCCATGATGGTGGTCGGGACGACAACCGCCGTCGGGAGGACAACCGCCGCGACGTTCGGGATGACAACCACCGAGATAACCGCGATAATCGCCGCGGTCGCAGGGTTAATCAGGATGGCAACCGGGATCGCCGTGATGGCAATAACGATCTCCGCCGCTACCTCGGGGAACGCGATTTGCGCGATCGCATCAACCAGAGAGCCAACGATCGAGCATCCCATGAAAGTTATCGCCGTATGGAATATGACACTGCCCACGGCCCGCTGGGTCTGAAGCAGTTTACTCCGCACCTTCGCCAAGTCATATGGCCCAAGAACTTCAAGCTCGAGAAACTTCAGAAGTACGACAGCGAGGAGAACCCCGAATTATGGGTCATGCTCTACGAAACTACGTGCAGATCAGCCATGGCTGACGAGCACGTCATGTCTAACTACTTCCCAGTCGTTGTTGGCCATGTAGGTCACCAATGGCTGGTCAGCTTGCCGGTGAACTACTTTGATTCTTGGCAAGAGCTCAAGCAGGCTTTCATTGACAATTTCATTGCAACTTGCGAGCAACCGGGAAACAAATACGATCTGCAATGGATTCGAGATCGGAAAGATGAGCCACTGCGCGAGTACGTCCGGCGTTTCTCAGAGACGCGCATCAAGGTCCTGTCAATCTCCGACAACGAGGCAATCGAGGCTTTCATCACTGGCCTCCGCTTCCACGACGCCCTAAGGGACAAGCTCCTGCGCAAGAGGCCCAAATCGGTTACAGCACTCCTAGCCACCGCTAAGAAATATGCAGACACCGACGACGCTAAAAAGATAATTATTGAAGAAGCAGCAAGGGTTCCACGCTCCGACCACCCCCCACACCACGACGACTACCGCGGCAACCGTGGTCAGAACGACAATTTTGACCGCCGCAACCAGCGCAACGACTCTCGTGACCACCGCGACCAACGTAATCAGCGGCGTAACCACCGTGACGATTACAGGAGCAAGCGTGCTCGGGAAGACGACGGCGAGGTCAACACCGTTAAAAAAGGTGGTGGACATCGTAATTACGAAGATGACTATGCCAAAGCATTGAAAGGGCCCTGCCAGCTCCATCCTAAGTCAAACCATACCATGGAGAATTGCCGCATTCTCAAGTCTATCTACACGTGTCAACAGGCTCCGGATACGTTCGACAAGCCTAACGACGTAGGGGAACAGCGCAACGAGGATAACGACGACGACGATGCAGACCGTCGTCACAAGTACGTCAAGCCAACCGATCGCATGCACACCATCATCGGAGGCAAAGTGTCCATCGAGACTAAACGAGAACGCAAGATGCTCGCCCGCGCTTGCTTGAACGTGGCCAACACCGACAACCTCCTCATCGATCCGCGGCTCCCTCCGTGGTCTCACCACAAAATCTCCTTCAGCAGAAAGGACCAATGGGCCGCAATACCTAAGCTAGGATGTTTTCCCCTGGTCCTCGATCCTTGTATCAACAAGGTTCAGTTCGACAGAGTACTGATCGACGGCGGCAGCTCCATCGATATACTATTCAAGAACAGTCTGCCCGCCCTAAAGATAGCTCAGGCGGACCTCAAGCCATACGAGGCACAGTTCTAGGGTGTTCTCCCCGGACAGAGCTCCACACCTCTCAGGCAGATCACGCTACCGGTGCAATTTGGGACTCTGGACGACTTCCGCACCGACTACGTCAACTTCGTGGTCGCTGACTTCGACGGTACCTACCACGCTATTCTCGGTCGACCATCGCTCACCAAGTTCATGGCCATACCTCATTACAGGTATCTGGTGCTTAAGATGCCTATCGAGAAAGGAGTTCTAACCCTCCGAGGCAACGTGTACGCAGCTTATACCTGCGAGGACGATAGTTTCAAAATAGCAGAGGCTCATGACCTCTCTATTCGCATGGCAGAGACCATGCTCGATGCCAAGAAGACCTCGGCCGACCACCTAGAGATCCCAGAGCTCGAGGCTCCACGCAAGAACATCAAGTCCAAGGAGCACAAGGTGATCCAGCTGGTCGACGGCGATCCCAGCAGAACGGCCCTTATCGGGGCCAACCTGGATCCCAAATAGGAAGACGCGCTCGTCAGGTTCCTGAGGAGCAACATGGATGTGTTCGCATGGAAACCTGCTGACATGCCCGGTGTACCTCGGAACTTGATCGAGCACTCCTTGAATGTCAACGGCAAGGCCAAACCTATCAAGCAGAAGTTACGACGGTTCGCTCACGACAAAAAGGAGGCGATTAGGGTAGAAGTTACACGGCTTTTGGCAGCCGGATTTATCAAAGAAGTGTATCATCTGGAGTGGTTAGCCAACCCAGTTCGTGTACGCAAAAAGAATAATGAATGAAGAATGTGCGTTGATTACACTAATCTCAACAAACACTGCCCTAAGGACCCCTTCGGCTTACCTCGCATAGACGAGGTCGTAGATTCAACCGCCGGTTGCGAGCTGCTTTCCTTTCTCGATTGCTACTCTGGTTATCACCAGATCGCTCTCAAAAAGGATGACCAGATCAATACATCTTTTATCACGCCTTTCGGCGCCTACTGCTACATGACCATGTCGTTCGGGCTCAAGAACGCCGGGGCTACCTACCAATGCGCTATACAAGCTTGCCTTAAAGACAAGATAAAAGATGACCTCATCGAGGCTTATGTTGATGATATAGTTGTCAAAACCAAGGAAGCACATACCCTTGTTGACAACCTGGAACGCACCTTTGCAGCCCTTAACACATTCCAGTGGAAATTAAACCCAAAGAAGTGCATCTTTGGTTCTGGCATACTACTTGGCAACGTTGTCAGTCACGACGGCATACGCCCTAACCCGGAGAGAGTCAAAGCTGTCTTGGACATGAAGCCGCCCAAAAAGGTGAAGGATGTTCAGAAGCTTACCGGATGCATGGCCGCCCTTAGCCGTTTCATATCAAGATTAGGCGAAAAAGGATTACGTTCTTTAAACTACTCAAAGCATCCGAAAAGTTTGAGTGGTCGGAGGAAGCAGACGCTGCCTTCATACAGCTAAAACAATACCTTACGTCACCTCCGGTCCTCACTGCTCCAAGAGAAGATGAAACACTCCTACTTTACATTGCGGCTACTAATCGAGTGGTCTCCACGGCCATGGTGGTCGAGCGCAAAGAGCCCGGCCACGTCTACAAGGTACAACGACCAATCTATTTCATCAGTGAGGTACTCAATGAGTCCAAGACCAGGTACCCACAGATTCAGAAGTTGATCTACACCATACTGATAACATCCCAAAAGTTGAAACACTACTTCGACGGATATCGTGTGGTGGTCATGACTGAGTACCCTCTGCGAGACATCATTAGCAACAAGGATGCGAACGGGCGCATCGTCAAATGGGCAATGGAGCTATGCCCCTTCTCCTTGGAATTTGCAAGCCGCACTACAATCAAGTCTCAAGCACTCGTCAATTTCATCATCGAGTGGACAGACTTAAGCACGCCTATCTCTCCAGGATCCGACAAGTATTGGATGATGTACTTCGATGGCTCTCTCAACATTGATGGTGCGGGAGCAGGAGTCCTTTTCGTGTCACCATCCAAGGAGCAGCTCCGGTATGTCCTCAGGATTTATTTCATAGCATCTAATAACGCCGTCGAGTACGAAGCATGCCTACATGGTTTGCGCATTGCGGTTGAGCTTGGTGTTAAATGTCTCTATGTCTACAGAGACTTGGCTCTGGTCATCAACCAACTCAACAAGGACTGGGACACGACCAGCGAAAAGATGGATGCATACTGTAAATCGATCAGAAAGCTGGAAAGCAGGTTCTATGGCATCGAGTACATACACGTGGTCCGGGACAAAAATCAAGCAGCGGATGCGCTGTCAAAGTTAGGATCATCTCGAGCCAAAATCCCACATGGCGTATTCGTCCAAGACCTGCTCACGCCTTCCATCGAAGAGGAAGATTCCACGGTCGACAAGCCTCCAGACCAGCAATTGGTGGCTACGGTTCCAGCGTCGAGCACTCATGAGCCTGACTGGAGAATACCTTTCATCAAGTACCTAACAGATGGTAGCGGTTACACTGATCGGACAGAAAAACGAGCGCTTGATGCGTCGTAGTAAGCAGTACCTGCTCATCGATGGCAAGCTATGGCGCAAGAACGCAAAGAAGGAAATCTTGATGAAGTGTATAACCTAGGAGGATGGCAAACATCTCCTTGACCAAATCCACTCTAGCTCCTGCGGCAACCACGCGGCCTCAAGAATGCTGGTCAGTAAGGCTTTCCGAGTAGGGTTCTATTGGCCATCAGCAGTAGCCGACGCAAAGAAGCTAGTCCGCCACTGTGAGGGTTGTCAGTTCTTCACCAAGAGAATCCACGTACCAGCACATGAGATCCAGACAATACTAGCCTCTTGGCCCTTCGCATGCTGGGGACTGGATATGATCGGGCCCTTCAAACCGGCTCCAGGGAAATTTACATGCGTCTTTGTGCTGATCGACAAATTTTCTAAGTGGATAGAATACATGCCTTTGGTACAGGCATCCTCAGAAAAGGCTGTCACGTTCCTCGACCAGGTCATCCACCATTTCGGCATACCCAATAGCATCATCACTGATCTGGGTACTCAGTTCACCGAGAATGTTTTTTGGGACTTCTGCGATGAAATGAGCATAGTAGTAAAATACGTCTCGGTGGCGCACCCTAGAGCTAATGGACAAGTCGAGCGGGCAAATGGCATGATCTTGGACGCATTGAAGAAGAGGATGTATAGAGAAAATGACAAAGCTCCCGGAATATGGCTCAAAGAGTTACCAGCCGTGGTCTAGGGCCTCAGAACTCAGCCCAGTCGTAACACCGGCGTCTCACCATACTTTATGGTCTACGACGCTGAGGCAGTCCTCCCAGCAGATATAGCTTTCAGATCAGTACGGGTAGAGAACTTCGACGAAGGCAAGGTCAATGAAGTACGGGAGCTAGAAGTGAATAGCGTAGAAGAGAAGTGGCTCGATTCTTGTGTACGTACGGCCAAATACCTTGCTGTTTTGCGCAGGTACTACAACAAGAACGTTAAAGAACGGTTCTTCATGGTCGGGGACCTGGTCCTGAAGTGGAAGACGAACTAGGCTGGTGTCCATAAACTCGAAACCCCATGGGAGGGGCCCTTCATGATCAAGGAAGTCACACGACCAACGTCTTACAGGTTAGCTCACCTGGACGGTACGGACGTACCAAACTCGTGGCACATCGACAAGCTTAGACGTTTCTATGCTTAACTACTGAGATATGTACTCCTCTTGTACTTTCGATTTACTTCAATAAAGCTATTATGATTCCTCCGACCACTCTAATGTGTCACTTCGAATTTTATGGTTATCCTAACTTAGCCAGTAAAAGCCGACCACCATTCCTTCTACGATTTTCGGAGCAGGCCCTGTCTCCGGTTCCTCCCAACACGTGCATGGGATCCGCTCTCTATGTTACGGGTGATCGATAGGTCCCCTTTGGTTTGACTTGTCCATGTTTACGTGTGTACAGGTCACGCACCTCACACTCCGACCACATGGCAAACTAGGGCCGCACAAACTTTTCGGGATGACGTGTCGAGCAAAATGGTACAACTAAACAGAACGTTAACATGTTCTCACTTAGTTACACCAACATGAGTTTCAAGCTTAAATACGTTTTATACAAAGCAAACAAGCTTATGATGATATACAGTTACGTTATTACAAGCTTGCCTGAAGAGGCCCAAGTTTACAATAACACAACTATGTCCTTCTTCTACAGCTCTAAGCCTATTCCATTGGCTGGTCGGGGCGCGCGGAACCTACTGCTCGTTGTTTCCGACATCCTACTCGAGTCTCGGGGACTCTTGTGCTGGTCGAGCTGAAGGGGATGGCCCCGCCGATGCCTGGCTGGTCGAGACCACAGGCTTTGTTGGCTGGCTTGCAGCTGATGGCGTTTCCAGCAGACTTGTCGATGGCGTACCCTGTACAGGTGCTATCCCACCTCCACATAGGTTAATGTCGCCAATTATCTTTGACGACAGGTCCAGCTGGGCCATCCGAAGCTCCTCAACCTTGTCTGGGTCTACCTCCTTCGGGTATCCAGCCTCTAGGCGCTTGAGATCGATCAGGGGGTAGTGGGCATGCACTATGCTTAGCACATGTGCACCCGTGTACTCACCTGTCTCCTTCACGAACTCTTGGAACCATCCCCATGCTTTTCTGCATCTCTCGACCAGTTCGAGCTGAGGCATCCTTGGCTCTTCCTCTGTGAGCGCCGGGTCGATAAGGTCGAGGACGGGCAAAACGCCAGTTGCCACTTCCTGGCACCGGTTCTTCCATGTATCCCGATCCTCGGTGGTCTCTAGGCATCGTGCCTTCCAACCGTCACGATCTTTCATCACGGCTTCTAGATGTTTCTTGGCATTGACTTTTAAAACTACGAACCGTACAAGACATCAAAATGTAACGGCACGACAAGATAAGGCGGGCAATAAAATGAGAAAGGTGGTCTGGAACACTTACTTTTCAGTTCCTCCTTCATCTTGGTTGTGTGGTCCTGGAATTGAGACTGGTTGCACGCCAGTTTCTCGTTGTCCTCCTTCAGGCGACCACACTCTACGGTCACACGGCTATTCTCTTCCTAGAGGTGGGTTACTTCGGCTTCTAAGCCTGCACTACAGCTGTCACTACCAACAATGCAACAACACGTGTCATGCACTTGCTGTGATAAAATGACAACTTACTTGTTTTTTCCTGCTCTTTGCTACTGAGCTGGACGACCAGGTTCTAGTTCTATGCCTCTTGCTCCGTCCTCTCCTGGTCGGCGGCTTCAAGTTGGCGGCGCAAGCGTTCCACCTCGGCCACCAGTTCTTTATTGTTGGCCGTGATTCCCTCAATCTGGCCGAAGCACCTCTTTCGGTACTTTGCAGTCTTCATCAAGTCCTGTATATAAACAAGCTAAGTCAGACAGTTCGACTAAATAGCAGGATCAAGTGGTCAAGCCAAACTTACCTGGACTTCTGTCACCAGACGCTTTGCACCTCGTTCAACTTTTAGGGTCTCTTCGACCTCTGGGATTTCCTCATGCATAACCCACTCGTCGTTCCGCCAGCGCGACACATATACATGTTGTCATTGGTCTTAGGGACGGCCCAGGATCTCTTCTACTTCGTCCTTTTCGGCCTCTTGTTCAGGAGGTGGCGCTAGTCTGGAGTCTGTAGTCTCTGCGACCACTATGGCTTTCCCACGAGCCATAGCATCGGCACGCGTGCTCTGTGCCACCTCCGGCTGCTGCTCCTCGGCTTGGTCTGGCCCCCTTGGTGCCAAAGTGTCCCCCTCAGCAGGGTTAGTGCTCGGAGCACTTGTACTTGGCTCGGCTCTCTTCTCGACCAGTCGCTCGGGGACTGTCGTCTGGCCGCTCGTCTACTGAGGTGCCGGTGGATTTTCTTCCACAGGTTCCTCCATGGTCGGCTGTTGGGTAGTTTTTTCCGCCATTGTTGGCGAAGTCATGCCGCACCCAGCTAGCTGGTCGGGATTTTCGGTGGACGCCGACCTAATATATCAGAGGAAAGTTCAGAAGACATTATTATTCAATACAAATTGTAAGCTTACAGCAAGGTTACAAATACTTACAGCTTGGAAGCATAGAATGACGTGGCGAAGGAGCGTCGCTTCGACCGCGCTTGCTCCACGTGCTCGACGGGTTCCACCGGGTCTTTTTCCACGACCAGTACTGGCGCCGGGGTTTGGTGCTCGACCCTTCCTCTACTTGTCCTCTGTGTTGCAGTGGTCGGTGATGCGATCCCTGCTAGCACAGAGGAGCCACCCTACTCTGTCGACTCCATTTGTCTCCTCCTCTTTCGAGGGACGAGTCGGAAGATGTCTGCATCCTCTGTTTCATCGTCTGAAAGGGGAAAGATGGCTTGACGACGTTTGTTGGCCGCCGGCCGCTTGCCAGCAGCCCTGGCCGTTGCCTCCTCCCCAACCCCGAGTATCGCCCAGTCGACATCTTCGGTCCTGGCACTGGTCTGGGCGGTTGGGCCGGCAACTTGCGGCCAATCCACACCAGGGGGTGGAGACACGAACACTGCTGCTCGGTCATGACCATTACTCTGGGAAACATAAAGGCGACAACACAGCCAAATTTTGTTACAACATAACTCTACAGGTACAAGGAAGTATCATTTACCTTTGGGGGAGGTCGGGCCAGCTTGAAGGCGTGCTCGATGTCACTTAACCTGACATAATTGGGATCAGCTAAGTTGAATAGCTCCCCAATCCTGGCCTTGACTTCGATCTTGTCAAGCGCCTCTTTCCTGGTCCTCGTTGGATCTGCGGTCCCCTGGTATTCGTATCCAGGATGTACCCTCTTCTGGCAGGGCTGGATCCTTCAGCTGATGAAGTTCCCGACCACGCTTGGGCCATCCAGCTTTCCCCACGGGATCATCCCGAGCAGTTCTGCGATCTGCTCCAAGTGCTCGGGCTTCTCCGACCAGTTGTTCTTCTTCTCTGGAATCAACCCCACGTCACACAGGGTGATCGTGTTCGGCTCTTCGCGGATGTAGAACCACTTCTTGTACCATTCGTCCAGTGAGGTGTTCTAGGGGCAGTGCAAGTACTGGGCCTTCATACCATCACGCAGATTGAGGTATACGCCTCCGGCTATCTTCGAGCCGCCGCTCCCTTTCTTTCGCAGACAGAACAGATGGCGAAAGAGGTCGAAATGGGGCTGGAAGCCACCATAGGCTTCGCAAAGATGGATGAAGGTGGAGACAAGAAGAATCGAGTTGGGATGCAGATTGCAAATCCCAATCTCGTAATACAAGCAGAGCCCCTGAAGGAAAGGGTGCACTGGAACCCCAAAACCCCGCTTGAAGAAATCCTCGAAAACCACAATCTCACCTGGTTGTGGATTGGGGAAGCTTTCTCCTTCCGGCGCACGCCATCCCGCGAGTGCCTTGTTGTGGAGCACTCCCATGGTGACCAGGTCTTCGATGGTCTGCTCATTGCTCCTTGACTTCCACCACTCCTTCGCCATGACTCCGCCTTTCTTCTGGGCGTCTCTCTTCGCCATTAATCTGCCCTTGCTAAAGGGGTGGATGCGGTGGAGGGGGGATTGGTGATGATTTTTGGGGGAATAGGGTTCGGCAAGAGGAAGAAGAAGGTTGCGGCGGCGAATGACAATGGGGATCGGTAAAAAGTAACTTACCAGTTCTATATTATAAATAACCAAGAGCTCCGTCGTTTCGTCCGCCCGAGATTCTTGGGAGACGTGCGCACGCGCCGTAGACGGTTGTTTTCACAACCTCGAGATCTACGCCAATAAACGTGCCCCTTCGTTACCAGTGTACGCGCCTCTTCGTTGATAGTGTGAGAGGGCCTACACCGACGCACCTCCATACAGGTGCCAAGCGACTATTTGCTAGAAAGAGCAAGAAGACAGAGTGACGTGCTATACCCGTCTACTTTTTTGACCAGACGTGTTAGATTGGACTTGACAGAGTAAGGAGATAAATAAATACACCAAATAATAATACAAGCGGCGTTCGTTTTTTCGCTGCATGTTTTGTGCTCAAGGAAGGACCAGATCACTACCATGCTCGGGGACTGCTACGACTACTAATGTGCTCGGGGACTGTCCCGACCACTGCTCGGAGATCGCTTTCCTCGGCTACATGTGATTTGTACTCACATACAGTTGAGAGACATTTATTTAGACCTTGCTACAAGGCTCATACTTCGCCTTCCAGCAAGCTCGGGGACTACATCGGTACGATGCACCTACCAACAATCTACTACCTTAGGCATACCCCTAGGTAGACTGCCGATCATATTTCGTCGACAAGTACCGAAAAGATGCTCGCGGATCCGCTTACAAAAGGCTTACCACCCAACGTGTTCAGAGAACATGTAGCCGGCATGGGTTTAAGGAAAAACCTATGATTCCTGGACTATAAAGGGCCCAAAAATTAAAGTATCTATTTCAGATCAGAGACGTGCATTGTAGCTGTTAAATCTATCGGCGATTGACCGTGACGATGAAACATGCTCTATGCATCATCTGTGAAGAAATGAGTAAGGATAAAAGGATTGAAGTTTAAAGTTTAAAGATAAAAGTAATAGTGTGAGATCAAGGAGGAGAATGTTGGATTAATCTCCCAGCCAATAAGCCCAACGGCCTATTGGGCCTTGGTCACGCGCCCTAATCGGGGACGCCCAACCCTACATGGTTGGTGGACCCCCGTCGCACTGCGCTATATAAAGTGGTGGGGGCCGACGGCTCAACGTACGAGGTTCTCCGTGAGCCAATCCACCCCACCAACAAACCCTAAGTCCGATCTAGTAAGGGTGCGCAGCCAGCGACGGAAAGACGCCACCGTCATCACCGTCGGCCTCACTGCAGCCCCACCGCGTCGCCGGACTTCACCGACTCTTCCCCAACCATCGCTGCCCGTGCGCAGACTACCTCGACGAACCAGATGGAGGCCACTGGATCTTCCACCCCTGCGGTCTCAAGTTCGAACTACCTATCTATCTATCTCTGTCTCCATCTCTCTGTCTAGATTGACTAGAGCTTGTTTAGGATCAACTGGTTATCTAGAAAGTTTTCGATTCTACCCTAGATCGATCCTATGGTTCAAACAGGTGTACCTAATTTGGGTATTTATTGAAACTTTTGTTGTACATGTATGTAAAGCAAACATTTCATCTTCACATTTCGCAAGTAACCAGATTACTGACGCATGCTGATTTAGGCCCTATTCGCTCTTCAGCAGTATTTTTCAGCAAACGAACATTATTTTCCTCTAGCCACAAATTAACATAAGCCAAATTTCAGCGACTCCAGGATCTAGATGGCGACTCCATAAACGTCGTCTTTGGCCTGTCTAGGTACAGAGCTCCGGAGACTGGAATAACGCTGGCAAGTGTCCAACAACCGTTCTTTTTTACTTTGACATTTGATTATTTTAGCAACCATTCAGGTAAGAAAGTTTATCAAAAGTCTCATAGGCGCACCACCACCTTTCCTAAAAGCAAAGAGGGCAACGACTGATACAACGAAAAATTCTTCTTCTGGAAGAAGACCACCACCAAAGCCACTGTACTCCACTTCCACTTGGACTGGTGGGCAGTGAACTACTGAAGTCAGATTTCCCCAACATTAAAATATCAGTAAAAGAAAAACTTGACTTTTAAGGGTACAATCTGGCACTCAAATAGAAAGCTTAACTTTACATAGTCAGCAATGACATTTTGACATTTAGGAACTAACACTACGAATTCAGTAAAAAGGTTACACCAGACACCGCAGTGGTAGCCGGCACGCATAACAAAGTACAGGCTACCACAAATAATCTGATCTTTGCCAGACACAATTCATAATCCATAACATTGAAGAAATACATACGCTATGCTGTCCATTCTGTCAAGAACACCATATTGTAATGTTAGGCCTATCTGCCACACTGCAATCCTAGATCAGCACACAAGGTATGAAATCAGAATAAGACAGCACAAAAACTTATATAAAACTTACTATGATTCAACTGAGTAGGTAGAAAATAATTTCCTAACTTGTACCAATGTGCCATAATAAAAATAATTTAGGGAAAAATTACTATCATCCCTGACATCTGGACTGAAATCAGCGAATGTGACACTAGAAAGAGGGGATACAGCCAGAAACTCACCAGTTAATGGGGATTTGCTATGTTTTCTTGATGAAGTGGTGACCAAGCATTTCTGATAGTCCTGACATAGGAATGCTCTCACAGCCAAATAGCTCTTGAAGTTTTGAATCACATAATATTGATTCATTGATGACATCCTATGCATTACCAAAGAGAGCAATTAAAAATGTGGTGTGTTAAGCCATAAATTTCACAGCTCCCAATGACTTTACACTTGATAATCATGACTGTGGAAAAAAACAACGAAACAGACAAAAAAAACAGACTTTTTTTAACTGCTAGTGCCAGTACAAATCTGTGCAGAACTTTGCAGGTCGACACTGTCCTAACCTCAATCAGATTCCAGGATATCTGAACTAATATATTTTTCAATAAACAAAATACCTAGTCCAATAAACAAATATCTACACAATGCCACCCACAACTCTGCATCTCCCATTATAGCCTAATAAAATCTTCCCAGTAAGAACATTCCTAGTTATCCTGACAACCCCTATGGACAACCCACGTCTTCTTGCCCATAAACAGACAGCAGTGACATAGGTTAACAAAATATAACCAGACAGTTAGCCAAAAAGGGGATACAGTCCAAGGTTTGTAGCATTAACACGAAGGTGTTGACTGTTGACTCTACACGGTCATTCTTCACTTTTTACTGTCATACTGCTTCTGAACATTAATGAAAACTTGTTCTAAGAATTGAATGGTCTGCAGTGTATGCATTCAATGTACCTCTAGAAAAAGAACAGTGAATGTGCAGTTCAATTCTTGATATTCACTACAGGCTTGCAGCTAAAGTAAGAACACATGGTATGGATATTCTGCAAACAAAAAGGTAGGGCCAAACCATACCTCAAGTTGGTTTGCTTTTATGTAATCCCACAGGTATTTCAGGGCATCATCTTGAGGAAATGTTCCATCTGTTCCAATGAACTTTGCTAGTGCGTCAGAAATAACTATGGAGGGCTGATTAATGGGAGGCCCAGGTTGAGGAGCCACGGTGGGAGCCTTCATTCTTTTTACTTGATCTTCTGCAATGTCATTAGGAAGCACTTGAGCAAAATCCAGGACTAAACTTTAGTAGCGCAAACATGAAGTAGCATATGTTGATAAAAAGAAATAGAAGCATGTACTTGGGTCAAGTGGGGTTATGTGCTTAGCCAACAATTTATTCATTTTAAACATGTCGGTGGTGTCAGTTTCAAAAACCACACGAAGTTCGTCATTGCAAATGATCTTCCTTTTGTCATCAGGATCTTGAAGATTGTTCTGCCTGATATATGCCCAGAGCTGCTTCACAATCTGAATGAAGACTAATATTAATTTTCTAGAGTCAATAATTCTATGAGTACCAGAAGAGTGCAGAGTGTGTCAATTTCTATCGTAATGGAATTGAGTAGTACCTGAGTTCTTGACATGGCAGTCTCACCAACAATGGTCTGAAGTTCAGGTGAAATTGCACAAACTTTATTTAAACCACCAGGTCCACCTCTTTTCCGCTTAGAAGCGCTAGAAGAAATTACATACATATCACTAATCAGTGAGTTTCAGAAAAGGAAAAGAACCAAGATACTATAGCAGAGTACAAATCAGTTGACGTGCTGAGTAGTGAGTAAAGTTTCAAAACAGATGATCAATCGTGACCAGCAAAACAGAACAACCTATAAAGGAATGTTGGTCAAATATAAGAGTCCTCAACATATTCTCCAAACAAAATAGACTAAATTTCAGGACATGCAGTCCTGCTCCCATAGTACTGTGCGACAGGTTGCACAAGCTTAGTCAATACATCTCAAAGAAGAAACAAAGACATAGGTGCAAAAGGTGCATGCAACCCCACCAAACCAACCAAGAAAATGAATCTTACCAAAAAAACCGAAGAATCAAGTGTCGAGGATGAAGATGTCAGTTGCAAATAGTACATATGAAAACTCAAGTACAGTACATAACAGAATAACAGTTTTTTCCCCTCGCACGGGGGCTCTAGTAAATGTCTGCAAATGATTTGTGCTGTCTACTGGGACCGTTTCATGCACAGAGACAAGTCAGAAATAAGATTCAAACTAACAAGGAAAATACAATTGTTCTCAGAAAGCGGAAAGTAGTGTTATAAATCCAAACAAATTCATGAAATACATGCCTCCCATGCTTGGCTGGTTGTGCCTTTTTTAGTAAACTACTAATGTGCAAGCCTTTTTGTATCTTATAAGTGTATACAGAATATTGACCCTTTCTGCTTTGCAAAATATTTTTGTAAGCACAAAATATGCATGATACAAGCTGTTGACAGAACATCTGGATTCTTCTATGTTTGACCAATACCGTTGAGTTGAAAGAAATTGGCCACAAAACTACAATTAAACAGTTACTGACCGATTATCTGAAGTCAAAGGGGGCAGAAAATGCCATCCGAAGTCACATATCCTGAACACTAGTACACTACAGTACATAAGAACCAGTTGAACTAAAGTGGAACCTGACACAGCCACTAACAAGGCCATAACCCTAAACCCTAATCTTAGCTTAGCAAGATGCCAACTAGGCATCCTCAGTATAGAACTTGAATCCTCAGTATTAACAACCCTAATCATGCGAATCGACGGACTAGATGTCAAAACAAAGTAGATTTCCACGCCAATCGACAGATATACACACGAATCACCTCAATCCGCGGAACGCAAACCCTAATTCCATCGACAGCTCACCTTTCCTTGTTGTCGCCGGTGACCTGCGGTGCAGCGGTTGGGGTAGCAGTGCCACCAGCCCCAGGGGCCGGCTGCTGGAAGGAGACGGTCCCACCCGTGGCAGCCCCAGCGAGGCCGGTGGTGTAGCGGAAGGCGAGCGGTGGCGGCGGGTAGAACGCCATGGCCGGCACGGCCGGCGGCGCGGAGACCGCGGGAACGGGGGCCATGGCGGGGAGCTGGGGAATGGTCTGGAAGATGAGCCGCGGCTGGAGCGGCGGGAGCTGCTGCGGCTGCGGCTGCATCTGCTGGTCCGGAGGCGGCGCCTGCGGCTGCCCCTGCACCTGCGGCAGGACCTGATGCTGATGCTGGGGCTGCGGCACGGCGGCCGCGGGGGTAACGACGGCCTGAGGCGGGGGAGGCGCCGGCTGGGGCTTGGTCGGCGGCTGCGGCTGGAGGCGCGGGCCGAAGAAGAGGTCCATCTGGTCGCGGATGAAGCCCGCCTTGTGGGAGAGGTCGACGCCGAGCGTGGCCTCCGCCTGCTGCAGCACGGCGGCGAGCGAGGCCTCCCCGGGCCCGCCGGCGGAGCCGCGGAGGACGGACTCGACGCAGCTGGCGATCTCCTGGTCGGACACCATGGCGGGAGCGTTGGGGAAAACTCAAATCTCGCCAAAACCCCGCCTCCCTCCCGCGATTCCCCTCTCTCCCTCTCTCTCTCTCTCCTCCGCCCCCTCTCTGTGTCTCTGGCGCTTGGTCTCTCCCCCTTTGTCTCTCTATCTCTCTCCTCGGCCCTCTCTAACTCTTCTGGCCCCTCGGTCTAGCCTCTTGGCCTATGTTTTGTCAACGTTACCTAACATGCCTATTTTTGTCTTTTCCAACGACTTAATTTAAAAGAGAACCCTTCTGCAAATGAGTCTTCAGAAGAAAGAATACTCATATTTGGATTATATCTCTCATGTAACCTAAAATGAGTCTCGTATATAGGTATTATGTTGGAGACTGATACAATATCATCCACGACCCATTTTAGGTTTGATCTGGAGACAGTCTAATAGGGCAAATTTCTTCGGGAGGGGAGAAAAAAAGATGAGGGAAAAGGACAGATCGCTAAGCGCAACACCAATCCTCTTACGCGGCTTTTGATGGTGTGGGCTGCGGGAGTATGGGCCCACATGTCATGGGCGCGGGGGGAGGGGAGGGTGGGGCTCCGTGTCTAGACCGGGTGGATGCAGGAGGGCGCGGTGTGTAATGACGAGAGTGCCCACGGTTTTTGCATGCGGTTGTTGAGTGGGTACTAGGTAGGGGTGCGGTTTTCTGAGCATGTGGACCCGCCCTGGGACGTCTTTGTAGTTGTAGGGAAGAACGAGTGCCGAACGCATGGAGAGGTCGTGGACTGGGGCGAGACGGGCCGTGATGCATGCGAGTTGACCGGAATCACTTGGGCCCTCTTTTTTCTTTCGCTTTCCTTCCAGACCTATAATGGGCCGGAATCATGTATATAGTAGGTAAAAATAATTTCACCTCTAGTAAGTACGATTTTCCTCCTCGTATATAAAACTTGATATCCTACTACAAGAGCTTTTTCTAGATCAAATATGTGCTTGATAATTTGCTTCTAGATCAAATAGACATTGCATAGATCATATATCGTATGTACTTTTACATGCTTTTTCTACTCCTATCGTTCCAAATGCAAATTGTTAAAAACCAAACCTTTTTTTGGAATATTTGATCTGGTTAGGTATATATAAAACGAAAACATTATCAATACAATACTTTTTAATGGATTCAATGAAAGTAGTTTGATGATTTAGGTATTGGTTAATAGTTTGACTTAAGATAAATTTAAAAGTATTTTGCTTTTTCCCTTGCAGGGGATGCATTAATATCATCGTGTTCTTTTCAAAACAATTTTTGTAACATGTTACTTTTGCTATATCAATATAACAGACAATTTATACTACTAGACATTTGGGTGTAAAATAAGGTAAATAAAAAACGTACATTTCAAACCTAACATATTAAATTTCAGAATAGAATTCAGCAAAATGAAAGTGACGCTTAAATTACACACGAACAGAAGAAAACCAAACCTTCCAAAATTCTCAAAAAACCCTAGATCACCTCAGAAGTCAGAACTCAGATCCCCTCCTCTCAACCTCTCACGCCACCCCGCCTCGTCCCCGCATTTCGCCAACGAGGGGAGCGAGTGGCCATGGCGTCATCCGCGGCTGCCTCCCCCTCGGCTTCCGCGCTCGTCCGCCTCCCGGGTCCGGGCCACCTGCGCGCACTGCCACGAAGCGGGTGGCGAGACCACAGGCGGCCCCGCCGCGCGACCGTGCGGTGCTCGTTCGCGCCGGTGGAGACGGCGCGGATAAAGGTGGTGGGCGTCGGCGGCGGCGGCAACAACGCCGTCAACCGCATGATCGGCAGCGGCCTCCAGGTAGTGGCGGGCTGGCGGCGCTCCTTGTCCGTTTCATTCTGGAAATTGGGCTTATTTTCACACCCGGGTTGATGCCTAGATCTGTTTGATGTAAATTTGGAATGATGTACCCCGTTGCATTCTTGCTCCCTGTTCAATTCCGTGACACCGTTCATAATCATAACACTGCCTTAGTTGAGCATGAGATTCTGTGAGGTAGCGCCGGTTGTTTTTATGTGAAATGATGATATCTGCTAATCTGGTCGTTCAAAAAAATATTTGATAATCTGATGTGGATCCACAGCTTTAAGTTACCAAAAGATAAAATATTTATGGGCCATTTTGTTTACATTCTCTCCATCCAATCTATGCCACCATCCATACAGCTTTAAGTTACCAAAAGATAAAGTTAAATGTTTATGGGCCATTTTGTTTACATTCTCTCCGTCCAATCTATGCCACCATCCATACTACAGTGCTTTAGTCTAGCACAAGAGATTTGCTTCAGGTCGTTGTTTATGATATGCTTAGTTCTGGATTTTTTTGGAATATCTACTGAATGGTACAAGTCCTATGTATGATTTAACTGTGGCAATTACTGTATGTTCTTCATTGTGTCCTTAAGTTCTGATAATTGAACTATACGATTTCAGGGTATTGAATTTTATGCTATAAACACCGATTCCCAAGCCCTTATTAATTCACAAGCGCAATATCCTCTGCAAATTGGAGAGCAGTTGACTCGTGGACTAGGTAATGTTATGTGCCCCCTTTATTTATGCTCGATGTGTGTAAAAGAAACATTTTCATGCAAATGTTAGTCTTCTGCTAATTTGCGACAACACCCACAGTACATGGAATTCTGATCAACTGAATGAACTGTACCCTATAACACATGCACCATACAAAACTGTAAATACTGTAAATTTCCATTGAAAATGTTACAGAGGTTGGCTAGATTCAGTAAATATGATATTATGTATCACATGTACAGGTACTGGTGGAAATCCAAATTTGGGAGAGCAGGCTGCTGAGGAATCAAGAGAAGCCATAGCCACTGCCCTGCGGGATTCAGATCTTGTCTTCATAACAGCTGGGATGGGAGGGGGTACTGGATCCGGTGCTGCTCCAGTTGTTGCTCAGATATCAAAGGAAGCTGGTTATCTTACTGTTGGTGTTGTCACCTATCCATTCAGCTTTGAGGGCCGTAAGCGCTCTCTACAGGCATGTATCTGAGGTCCCGTTCACTCCTGAATTAGAATTCAAAATGTCATATCTCATTCTGTGACTTTCTTTTGTCTAATGGAGGCATTAGTTTGTAGTAGTAAATGACAACCAGCCACATTTTATTGCTGATCATGTACAAAATGTAGGTCAAATATAGCATTTCCTGTACTTCATCTCATCATTTTTGTTTCTGACTTTCCGCATGGTTGATGCCCAAAACTATATGCAGCCATCTGGGTGCGGGTAGCTTGTGGAGGGATGTTTATATTGTGAAATATTTCAAAACATGTCATTATCAATATTTTCCCCAGTCGGTATACATTTTGTTGTTACTTTTGAATTTCTATGTCCAGGTTTTTGGCCAACTTCCCCTTTCTAAATAACTTTTGTTTCTTTTCTCTATATTTACTTAATGTCATGACTTGTGTGTGCCCATTTCAGGCATTGGAAGCATTAGAGAAGCTGGAAAAGAGTGTAGACACACTTATTGTGATTCCAAACGATAAGTTGTTAGATGTTGCCGATGAAAACATGCCCTTGCAAGATGCATTTCTCCTTGCAGATGATGTCCTTCGTCAGGGTGTTCAAGGAATCTCAGACATTATCACAGTGGGTGGTTTCTCCCCTCTCCTGCTCTAACTTATCTGCAAATTGTGATCATGTAACTTATGAGAAAACATTGCAGATACCGGGACTTGTCAATGTTGATTTTGCTGATGTAAAAGCTGTCATGAAAAACTCTGGAACTGCCATGCTTGGCGTTGGTGTTTCTTCCAGCAAAAATCGGGCCCAAGAAGCTGCTGAACAGGCAACACTTGCTCCTTTGATTGGATCATCCATCGAGGCAGCTACTGGTGTCGTGTACAATATTACTGGTGGGAAGGACATCACTTTGCAAGAAGTGAACAAGGTGTCCCAGGTGCGTGTAGGATTCCTTACAAGTTCTTTATTGATCCTTGGATGGTGTTTTTAATAAGAATAAATTCCTGAAAATTTAAGAAATGCTGGATATATCTCAGATAGAAGAACCAAATATGTAGTTGTTTTAGATCGTTTTGACCATGTATTCACCTTTTGCAGATTGTGACAAGCCTGGCTGATCCTTCTGCAAACATAATTTTTGGTGCCGTTGTTGATGACCGTTACACTGGTGAGATACACGTGACTATCATTGCGACAGGATTTCCACAATCCTTCCAGAAATCCCTTTTGGCGGATCCAAAGGGAGCACGAATAGTGGAATCCAAAGAGAAAGCAGCAACCCTTGCCCATAAAGCAGCAGCTGCTGCAGTTCAACCGGTCCCTGCTTCTGCTTGGTCCCGAAGACTCTTCTCCTGAGCGGTTCGTTTGGTGAACCGTGACTCGTAGGGCATTAGATTTGGCATTTAGCGTGTTGAGGGCATCCCGGAGGTGATCTTCGGCTATCTGGAGATTTATAGCTTGGATTAGTGTTCGATAGTGGTAGATTGACTTTTAGTGTATGTATCGTTTGCTTTGTGTTTTTGAGGATCAGCACAGTGAGGCTGGGAGAAGTGCTCAGCATTGAACTAGTTTTGCAGAAGATCTTTGATTACTTTTACTGCAACAAGCCAACAACCCTGTGTTGGATTCAACTGATTGTGGGTGCCTATTGCTCCAACTGTATTGTTTTTTCTCCAAGCCTGCAATCATTCGTACAGAAAATCCACACCTCCGAATAGATATAACCTTGTGGAAGTGGTAGAGTAACTTGTCACAATGGCTGGATTGTATTTTGTTGTTTGGATTGAGTGTTATTTTTCTAGTGGAGGAAAGTAGGTTGTCTTGCATGGGGTTCTTTCACCTTCTTGTTTTCTCTAAGGCCCTGTTTAGATCCTTGGAATTGAATTTATTTTAATAATCATTATTTAGATATATATTAATTAAGCTAATATGGTTATATATGAATTATATTTATATACTATTGTTGGCTGTATAAGAAAGTTACTTATGTGTTGTATTTCTACCGGAGTGAGTTGAAAAGCGTGTTATGAGTTGCAAAATAAAAATATAGAATGATGATCTATAGAACCAATTTCCATCTCTTATCCTATGAATTTGAAATAGATTTATATGTGAACTTTAGAAAGTGGTGGAATGTCAAATTCCAAGTTATATAGCCTAATTTATTAAATAGATTTCAATTCCTTCAAATGAAAGGATCAAAAAGGCCCTAATATAAAAGATGCACAGGTCTCCTCATGTTCAATAAAAAAAAATAACCTCTAGTTTATTGGCCCATATACTGGCTTCTACTTTTTTTTCTCTTGCGTTTCCCACGTAACCTTGCTTGCCCTTATGCATTGCAAAGGACAAAGGGTTACAAGCGATAAGGTTCCAGATACGTATTAACACCATCTTGCTATGATAAACAACCACCCTGACGGAAGATACTGAGCATTCAGCAATCAGCACACTTCCACAGAGCACGGCTGATCGAAAAGGTAGATGCAAAGCTGGTAGTAACACATGGAAAATTTTTGGAATACAATCGTGCTAGGGATACAAATTTATTGAACAAACTGTCATGTCATGACGCCTGCTGGTTCTCAAAATACATCCTCGCTCATTCCATTCGTTCGCCAAAGCCATTGTGCTAATGAGCTGTTGTCAGATGACTTTACATCTCCCTCAATCTAGAGCCGGTCTACTATTCCCTACCTTGCACAAGCAAAGGGATCATCATGAAACCAAAGAATCCATGATTTCGCTACCATCAGGAAATGACTTATTACACATCACCAGCAAATTGCTCAGGTGGGACACACCATTGTTCACCCAAAGAGTGATCTGGTTTTATTCCGTTCGAGCCGAGCCTCCCTCTGCAAAACATTGAAACACAAAGGAAATAAGATACCCAAAGAAGTGAAACAATATGGAAAGAAAAATCTGGCAACCAAGTGTATATATAGAGTTATAGGGTGCTATAATCGGTATCAGAAAATAGTACCAAGAGAAGCACTCATGTTAAAAGCAAAATTTTGATACACGGTACACACTGGTTCAGATTAATGAATCAAATAACCTGGACTTCTAGTACTTCATTCAATACGAGAAGTGTCATTTCAATTTGTTTTTTTTTTCTCGAATGCGCAAAAGATTTGTGCATCATTGTAATTAATAAGAAGAGTTAACCATACAAACGACGTGTCATTTCAATTTGTTAAAATAAAATACGGCTCACTGGGCATGCGCAACTATATTACTATTTGATGGCAATTGACATATACAATTTTTACATTCCAATCTTATAAGATCTGCTAAAGTTCATGAGTGGGACATAAATTGAGTTCATCTGTGACCAGCAACCTTATCCAAACTTATATACTGATTGTGCTGTATATAACTTTCTGTATAGGTTTCACACCACAATCATTTACTGCTTTTAATGGTGTGTGTGTGTGTGTTTGGGGGGGGGGGGGGGGGGGGGGGCTAAACTTTGTGACTTGGGAAGGTCAATAAGTACTATGGGAGGTTCAGAAGACAGGGCAACAATAAAAAAAATGGTAGTAAGAGGATGTCATTAATTCACCTTGTAAAAATGTAAGTAAAGGACCATATGATATTTAGTAGTATTCAGGCCATAACAGTAAAAAATTCAGACTTTGTATCAGAGCAGATCTAAGGAGAAATGAGCACCACTCATATCATTGGAATCACTTCTGCAGTCAGGATACTGGATGGATAGGGGGTCAAGCTAATATGTAGATGAAGAAAAAAATAAAAAACAAAGGGTTAACAATCACCTAAATGGATGACTCTACAAATATATAAATGCTAGCAACATGAAAAATCAGCTTGTATTTGCTCATAAGCTCGCCGATCAAATGCACCCTACATAGAGTATTGAACTCAAGGAAGCACAGTTGGGATACTGCATCACAGACACAGTAACCCACTACCCAGTTCTGTAGGTAGATGACAAAGTTTATCTGACATCGAAAAGAAACATGCATTTTAGAGCAGAAAGATATGCTGAAAAATCAGTTTCACCCATTGGTGCACAGATTAGCTGCACAGACCTGTGCCGAAAACTTGAGATCATATACAGAACAAAAATAGCAGGCCAACATGACATGGTTAGAGTACTGAGTCTGTGTAGTAATCACGAGTTCACCCTTATCTGAGGTCCTTAAAAGAGGAATTTGAACCAAAAAATTAAGTCCTAAACTTCATTTTCGAAAAATAAAATAAAATAAGTCCTAAACTTGCCCAACTGAGACATCTCGGACACCAAACAGAGGAAATCGAGACGTATATGAAACAGCTGAAACCATCTGCTTTCTATCACCATTCAAGATTAAGGAACAGGGATGAAAAAAAAGGGGGCAAACCTCTTTCTTCTTGCATTCCTTGTAATCGTCGAACTGCTGCTGGCACTTGCTCTTGTCCTGGTTGGCCTCCAAACCTTTAATCAAGAAACAACGACAGCATCAGCGAGAGGCCATACAAGTATGGCATGTATCAAGTAACACCTTCCTAGCGAACGCTGGAGTGTGAATGGGTCAAGGAGAGGAGGGCCAGATTGGGGATTAGGGCGGGTGGGCAGCTGCGCGCGTACACTTGAGCGAGGCGGTGTACTGGGGGAAGCAGGCGGAGTCGGCGATCCTGGCAGCGCTGGGGTACGGTGGCTGCGGCGGCGACGTCCCCGGGGACGCGCGGTGGTAGGTTGGGGACGCCGACGCTGCCTGTGCCGTCGCCATGGTGCCGCGTCGTCGTCTTCCTCCTCTCCGCTCTCTTTTTTTTGGGCTTTCGATTAGCCGTCGTCTTTCTGGATGGGATGGACAGGGCTTTAGTAATGGGCTGTTTATCTTCCCATTCCTAGAGCTGGGCCGTTTGGACAGTCCGGTTATTCATACAGTATTATGGGACAACTCAGCGATTTCAGAGTACTGCAACCAAAAAGAATAGGCATTGAATTAAGGGGAGCACTGGCGCCCGGACGTCCGATGGATATGGACGCAAGCTCAGCACATAGCTCGTGTACCGAGCGGTCCAAAAATCTTGCTTCCCTTTCTTCCTATCGCGTGCTGCTCCGGTCGACCGTGTTTCTTCCGCGCCGCGCGCGCCGCTCGAGCAAGGCTTCTTCCGCGCCGCGCACCGCTCGACAATCGTTGCAACAATCGATCCCCAATGTCTCACCTACTGCAACAAATCGAGTTTTCCCCAGAGAATCATCCCTATGCACATCGCCCACCCCCAATCGTTGCAAACCATTCGACGGATTTGTTCAAGCAGACTCATGGAGGAGGTGCTTCGAGCAGCAGATTACCAGTTCGTCGATTAGATGGAGAACTCACAGTTGCCAGTTCCAGGAGCGTTCCCATATCTGTTCATGGCATGGCTGAGGTAAGATCTACGATTTTCAGCTTCTTCCAACCTATGCTTGCAATAGTGGATAATTCCTTGTTCTTATCTATAGCAGACTGTATGCAGATTACCATTTGCAACATAGTATTATAGAACGTGAAACATCTACTTATGCAGTTTGCAACATGGGGTGTAAAGCAGGATGACCTCGAATTTATGATGTATTTACTGTGTTCATTTGATCTAGTCCATGGTTGCTTGTCTTCATGTTTGTACCAAGGAAACATAGAATTATAGCACGTGAAACATCTACTTATGCATCTTGCAACATGGGGTATATGCAGGATGTAAATAGTGCCAGCATGGAACAGCAAATATTTGTTGGACTGCCACAAAATGCCGCAAGCTCGAGCAATAACAATTGCAGTCACACAATTGTTCATACATCACGTGGAATTGTTGCTGAAGTAAGATCTTTTTACTACATCAAGCATTGTTTCATTAGTTTCCTTTAAGGAGGGTGCACATGTGTGTCATGCTTAAAACTTTTGCAACATTGTTTTGGAGGGCCAAGGTGAAATTGATATCAATCAGAGTATCTCCAACAATGCCACTGATGTGCAAGGCTATATTGATGTGGATGTGTCATCTGAAGAAGAAGTTTACCATGAAGAAGAAGATGTTGTGTGTTCACAGCCTGTTGTGCCATTTGTGGGGATGGAATTTGACAGTGTTAAAGAAGCGAGGAGAGTTTACAATGCTTATGCATTCAAAATGGGTTTCAGTATTCGGGTTGCATCATCAAGGAACAGTACTGTTACTAAGGAGCTTATTAGGAAGGAATTTGAGTGCACACATGCCAGAAGGCCAAATAGTGAGCAAGAGGACAACACTTCAACTAGCACGGCGACCAATGATGTATCAAAAGCTAAGGCCTCAAAGAGGAAGAGCTCGACCAAAGATGTAGCACAAGCTAAGGCCTCAAAGAAGAAGAGTTCTTCGGTTGTACTAACCACAACGTCAAAGAAGTGCAGCACTGCTAAAAAATACGACTGCAAGGCACATATGGCAGTTGGTCTGCGGGACGGTAAATAGAGAGTGGTTGTGATGAAAGTAGAACACACACATCCCTTGGTGAGGCAGATTGGAAGAAGGAAACAACTAAGGTCCTGTCGACGCATTTTGTTTGCAGATTATGAGCTTCTGAAGACACTCCACCATATGAACATTAGCACCATGCAAATCATGGCTGTGCTTTCTGATTTCCATGGTGGGATTGGGAACTTATCGTATAACAGCAAGGATGTTTCAAACTTGAGGAGTCACCTGAGGAAGGGAGTTCATTTAAGAGATATGGAGGCAACATTGGAGTATTTCTAGAAGCAGCGGTCTGAAAGTCCAACCTTTTTTATGCGGTGAAGATTGATAGTGACAATGCTATTAGGGGTTGTTTTGGGTGGATGGAAGGACAAGGGAGATGTACAAGACTTTCAGGGATTGTATCTTTTTTTACACAACATTTTGTGTTAATAGGTACAACATGCCATTTGCGCCCATAGTTGGTGTGAACAACCATATGCAAAGCATATTGCTTGGTTGTGCCTTGCTTCCGGATGAAACGATTGAATCATTTGTCTAGGTATTCCCAACCTTGAAAAAAGCAATGGGTGGGCTCAAACCAAGGAATATAATGACCGACCAAGATAAGGCCATGAAGGCTGCAATAGCGCTGGTGTTCCCTGATGCTATACATAGATGCTGCAAATTTCATGTAGTGAGAAAGGCTTGTGAGAAACTTGGTTGGTTGATCAACTCTAGTGAAGAATTTGCTAATGAGTTCGATTCTTGCATTAATCATACTGAAACGCCAGAAGAATTTGAGATCATGTGGCATAGCTTGGAGGAGAAGTACAACCTGCATAAGAATGAGGCATTTTAGAATATGTCGGTTGCTAGGACAATGTGGGCACCAGCATACTTTAGGAAATCATTCTTCCCTTTCACAAGCACTATAGGAAGGTCAAAAGTATGAATTCACTCTTCAAGAAGCTAGTGCATCCACAAGATTCGGTGCTGCAATTTGTAACACAATATGAGTACATCATGGACACAAGGATTGAGAAAGAGAATCTTGAAGGCTGCAAGGGTGAGATTTTAGAACCACCGATTTAGGGGAGATATGTATTTGAGAAGCAAGCTACTCGCTTCTACACTAGGAGTGTTTTCTTCATATTCTAGGAGCTATTATGTGACTCAACATCATGCAAGAAGGGGTAGGTCACTGTAGAGGGTGAAGGTGTTTCCATAGAGATATTCAAACAAGTTCACAAATGCGGTCAACTAACATGGAAAACCTACAATGTTTTAGTCCAAGATAATGCAACAACATATTCATGCACCTGCAATATGTTTGAGCAAGATGGACTTTTATGTCCCCACATTCTAAAAGTATTCACCAGCTACGATGTAGAACAAATTCTAGATAAATACTTGGTTAGAAGATGGTCAGAGGAAGCAACCATAAAGATCAGTGAAAACCTCTTGTCACCTGAAGCTTGTTTTGGTGTTCCTACAACCAACAAACTCAGATATAATGCATTGTGCAGAAAAATGAGTGGGCTAGCAGCAGATGCTTGTTTTGCTCCTGACAAGTATAAAATTGCTTCACAAGGGATAGACAAGGTTTGGGAAGATGTTAAGGCAACCTAAAGTGCAGCAAGTATGGAAGTAGATGAATGCCAAGAACAAAGGATGGTCAACACAACCATGGTGAACAACCCTCCCGCCAATGATACACTAGGAAGGCCAAAGGATAAAGTGAAAAGGAAGAAGAGCATTATGCAACAAGTGAGGGAGAAAGCTATAAAGAAGAGCAAATCAAAGAAGAAGAAAGGAAGTAAGAAACCTCCCCCATGCTCCTATTGCAATGAAGACGGGCGTAGCGTTCAAACATGCAAATACATGCAAACAACACAAGAGATATTGAAAGCAATGAAAGAAACGAAGTTGATGCTCTAGTTTGAGTTCTTGTTCATAAATAGGTCATAGCACTAGATCATTTTTAATTTAATTTATAGCATTTTATAATACAATTAATTGCTGCTCTTGCAAGTGGTGTTCTCAAATGTGATGTATCAAAGTTTGAGTGGATGTACCCTAAAGACTACCCGCAGCAAAAGACAGCTACATGTGGTGAAGTATGGCAAAAAGCACATTGATGTTCTGTTATGACATTTTCTGAGACTCTAATCGACCATGTCAAATTGGTAGTAGCGGTCTGTTACAAGTACCTGAATCATATGTTACATCTGAAAAAATATGGTCATGAAACAACATAAATTCACTTTTGTTACATCTGAAAATGCTCTAATGAAACAGTCGAGTCTCACTACTGTTACATCTGAAAAATGTGGTCATGAAAACAGCAAAAATTCACTACTATTACATCTGAAATGCTCTAATGAAACAGCCGAGTCTCACTACTGTTACATCTGAAAATCCTCTAATGAAACAGCATAAATTCACTACTGTTACATCTGAAATACTCTAATGAAACAGTCGAGTCTCACTACTGTTACATCTGAAAAATGTGGCCATGCAAGTATGCAACAACAAAGGTTGACTATTGTTACATCTAAAATGCTCTAATGAAACAACTAAGTCTCACTACTGTTACATATGAAATTGTGGCTATGCAAAAGCAAAGGTTGACTACCAGATCATGCATATGGTTAACATTGTTGCAAAAGTGGACAAACATTGACAAGCATGGACCAATAGGAAAAGAAATGTTGCAACACAAGCTAAAGAACTAACCACATTTTTAGAAAGATGTTCACAGTACACAACATTGCAACACTAGCAGACTTTAGTTGCTACCAAAAGTAGATCAACATCATGCCAGGATGTTTCCAGGGTATGATGACCTAAGATTACAAGCATTCACATATTACCACATAGCATAACAGGACTCCATATTTACAAGAATTCTGGTGTTTCAATGCACATCGTTCTCCTGACGCCACCTAAGGTACATAGCATCAACTTGATCAGGTCTTCTTGGCATCATACTTCTTCACAAAGTCATCTAGCTTAACCACATTGCGTTCTGATAGAAGGAGTAGTGTAGCAGCGTGCTTCCTGTACTCTAGCACCGACCCCTGGGCAGAGAGATAATGAAAAAAAAGAAAGGAGAGCAAAACTGAGCAAGCATATTTAGAGACAAAAATAGGAGTTGCAAAAATAAGAAAGTTTTAGAATGGAAACACATACTTTCTCAAGTGATGAAGCTACAATCTTCTTGCCATCCCATGCGTCCATATAATCCATTGTGTACAGCCCGCAGTCAAACCTTTTAAGAAAAAGGAACAATAAAACATGTGAACATCCAATCATTAGGCGATAATGACAAGGAGGGACATGCTAAATTGGAAACATACAAATTCTTTTGTTTAGGATATCCTATAGGGTAGATCTAGTCAAAACAAGAGACATCAATTTTGAGGACCCCAAGATTTAGTGTTGTGGCTGCAAAATTCTGAATCTAAACAAACAATGAAACAATTCAGGAATACACATGCAACAGATAATCAAGAGCTACTTCAACAACTGAAAAATGAATGTGCAGCGTGTACAAGAGGCAGTGACAAATTAGAAAAAACCAGGTGACACTAGATTTCTAGAATCCTCTTATTTGGTATTTTTTAGCTTGCTAGCTAAATCATATGCACATCATATGTTATCACATGTGTTGAAATTTACACCAAGAACTGCAAATATGTTGCAACAGGTAAGCAAGAGCTATTTCAACAAAGGTGGAATGAATGTGCAACAACTAAAAGTAAAAAGCTACTTGAAACACCCAAGTGTCGATGTTTCACCACCGATAGCCTGCCACGGGGATACCCGAGGCAGTATGTTCGGGCTTCAGCGTATGCGGAACTTGACGGTGAACGCGAGAGACAGTCGATTTATCCTGGTTCAGGCCCTTGACTATGGTCAAGTAACAACCCTACGTCCAGCCGGCGTTAGCCTCTGTGTTGGATTGATTATGAAGTATCGTGTACAATTGTTGTTCTCTCCTTTCCCAGGAGCCCTGCCCTCCTTTATATAGCCAGGAGGCCAGAGTCCTAGTCAGTTCACAATGAGAGTTCCTAGTAGGATTACCGAATAGTACTACTACTAAAATTACATGGGAAGAATCCTAGTTAGACTGGATCTTCTCTTTCCCTTGCGGGGTATCCTGTGGGTCCTGCATCGACAAGCCCCCGAGCACTTCATGGTTGAGCTCTGAAAGTCTCGTTCTGCTCCTTTAGGTCTTGTTGAGTAGGAACAAACGCCATCCGAGTGCTTTTTGAAGTGAAACCTTATAGCGCTTCTTGGGATCTTCGAGTGGTGAGTGCTTTTTTTTGAAGAAAAAGTACATCCATCTGGTTATAGCCCCCGAGCCTCTTGCTATTTGGAACAAGGAGCTGGAGGATCTTGTCTTGAAGTTGCTCTGATTGTTCGTTGAAGTTTTATCAAAAAGAACTCGAATATGGCTCGTTCTAGGTTCTTTTTGTCGTAATGTCTTGAAGTGGTCTGCGTTGAGGAAGTCTTTTGGTGACGTGCACTTTTTCGAAGAAAAAGTGTACTCACTGAGTGTAGCCCCCGAGCCTCTTGCTATTTGGAACAAAAAGTTGGAGGGTCTTGAATCTTTATGTTGTTTGAAAATTTGTGTTCTGAAGTAGTCCCTGAGAGTTGGATTATGTCATCATCTGAGTAGTTTTGCGGCATCTTTCCGAAGCAGCCTTTTAGTCTTGGATTAAACCATCATCCGAGTAGTTTCGCAGCATGCAGCCTCCGAGCGTATATCCTTGTTGTTTTGTTCAGGAAGAACTTGGATGCGAGGTCTTGGCGCATTCTTTGATAGTCTGCTGTTGTCAGATGTGGTTGTATGGTGGTGGTTGAGTGTAAATGCCTTTTGTTCACGGGTTGTACTATGCTGGTATATTCTTCCGAATATGCCTGTCTTCGAGTACTGTTCCCTCTCGCCTGAGTCATCTATTATTGAGTCCTGTCTTTTCACTGTGTCCTTTGTTAGGCTTATTTCATTGGTACTCCTAGTCCATGTGTGTCGCTCCTTTGATCTATAAATACTGTCTCGGAGTGCTTGTTTTCATCCATTGGACTTTCTGTTGAAACCTTCGTGGTCATGAACATGGTAGTTTGTGAAGTAGAGCAGCCCCTAGGCATATTTTGTAGTTCCTATGTGTCTTGTCGTAGCTGGAGGAAGTCTTGTGATAGGGATTAGAGGTAGGCTAATCCTGTGACAGCATTGTGCCAGGATGTACGTGGTGGTAGTTGAAGGAAGTCTTGTGATGTGGGCTTCGTTCCTTCATCTGGCAGTTCTGGGTTGATCCTCGTCGCCTGTCTTGAGACTGTTCGGTGCAGATCAACACCATATCCAGCATCACATTGGTCTTGGGTAGACAGATGCCCGCCGGCCTTCTCTGCTCCATGTTGTCTTGCCGTGCTGCCAATTTCCGCCTTGGATGCACTGCGTCCGTCCTTTGAAGAAAACAATATAGCTGATGGCGGTTTGTCCTTCCGAGTAGCAATTTGGGACATGTAGTCGTTCTAGAGCCTAGCCGTGTTCGTGTTCCTCTTTGCTACTTTGCTTTTTGTGGTGCCGAGTTCGTTGGGTCTTGTAAGATTTGTAATCTTCTATTTTTGAAGTCGCTTGTAATGGAACGAATCTTGTCTTTTGAGTTGTCCTTTACTTTTCTGCTGTGATCCCTGTCATTCATAAGATTACCGAGTTCTTTCTTAAATAACCGGGTTCTTTTGTTCCTTACAAGGTAGCCCTTCATTTCTTCCTGTTTGACGGGTTGTTCTTGTAGTGATCTGATAACCCTGCCGTGGTGCTGGACGGATAAGTCTGAAATCTGCCCATTGGATTGTACTGTTGTGTGGATTTGTGCCCTCTGTCATTTTAGCTGCGTCGGTAAATGGACCGTTGCGTTCTCACACGGTGTTTTAACGGGCCTGGTGGGCCGTTTCTAACGCTGTAAAATTTATTTATAGACCCTTCGTCCTCTTTTTCTTTACTGCCTCTCTTTTGCCTTCAAACCCTAGCTCTTAATCATCCGCCGTCGCCATTGCCGCCGCCGTCCTTAGCGCTGCCATCTAGCTTCATCTTCTCCAGTACCTTTTTGCTTCCGCTAGTTCATGGGTAGGAAGAAAACCACGAGCAAGTCCCAGGCGACCTTCTTTGACGAGGAGTCATCCCTTTCTTTGATCGAGAACCAAGAGTTCGTGGCAATGAGGGCTGCTCAGAAAGTTTGGCCGACTCCAACAACAAGCGAAGATTAGCTGCGCGAGCTCGTCAGCGACGGCTTGATCCAAAGCAAAGTCATCGCTGAATGGAGAGTTCCGGACGAGCATCGGGTTCCTGCTTCGGGTCCTGGTGAGATTGTCCTCTTCGTTTCCTTTGTCCGCACTGGACTTTGCCTTCCTGCTTCCTCCTTCCTTCATCAGTTTCTTGGTTATTTCGGGGTTAGTCTGAACCATCTAACCCCTAATGCCGTTCTCCATCTTTCCGTTTTCGTTCATCTCTATGAAGCCTTCCTCGGAATCCCTCCTTCTCTATCTCTTTTTTGCTATTTCTTTCGTCTGAAACCTCAACCCCGCCACGAAGAAACCAGCGTTCTTGGCGGTTGTGGGATTCAGTTTCGCCAGGGTCTTAAGATTAAGTTTTTTGACTATGACCTGGTCGATTCTGTAAAAGATTGGCGTGCCGACTGGTTTTACGCTGCCAATTTGATCCCTTCCCTTGTCGTCCACTCTGGATCTGGTCCTGTGGTGAATGACCGATGGGATAAGAAACTTGATTCGCCTGCTGAGATTCAAGTGATCCAGCCACTCCTTGATAGGATTAGCATGCTGAAACAGCAGGGTTTAACCGGTTTCAGCATTGTTTTGAGTTTTCTTCATCGCCGAGTTCAGCCCTTGAAAGAGCGGGAGCACCTTGGCTTCGAGTATTCTGGGGCCGAGGATCCCTCACGCATGGTCCCAGCCCTTGAGCTAACCGATGAGGAGGTACTCGAGCGTCTCCAGAAGATGCTGAAAGGAGTGAGCGTTATTCCTCCTGCTGTCTCCGAGTTCTCTGTCAACAATCCGCCCCTAGCAGTGAGTTGTTTATCTCTTTGTTTGGATACTTTATGTACTCTCGCTGCACCCATTTTTGCTTAGCTTTTCCTTGTCTTGCTATTTTATCATTTTTCGTAGGAGCTTGGGCAAAACTTTGTTGACCCAATCCCTCTTGATGTTCTCCCTACCGTGGCGGAGATTAGGGATAAACTTGCTAGAACTTCTGCAACTAGTAAGTCCCCACCCTCCACAGCGCTTCCTGGAGTTTCTTCCAGATTTGTTGATGTATATGAAGAATATGTTCCTCGTCTAGTCCCCCGCGGTCCTCGTAGTGTCCCGAAGAGGGGGCGAACGGATGGATCTTCATCTGGCCTGCCTGTCTCCAAGAAGCCTCGCAAACCAAGTACTCTCTCAGGTACTCCAGTTGTTGCTAGCATGCTCTTAGGTGAGCACATTTAATACTCTTTGTTCCTTTGTTTTCCTGTTTCTCTCTTGAACCGAGTACTTTTTATTCTTTTTTCAGCGGGTACTCTGGTTTCCTTGGCTGAGGGAGAGGAGGATGACGAAGTACCCCTCATCATGCGGCGGTGAGTTGTTTTCATATTCCTGTTGCATTGAATTTCTCTTCTTTGTCTTGACTTTTAGTCTTGAACTTTTTGAAGTAACCAGACGTCGGGTATGAGTTCTTCTGAGGCTCCCGCGCCGACTTCTTCTGAAGCCCTGGTGTCAAGTTCTTTGGTAGCCTCAGCACCGAGCTCTACCGCCCCTCCAGTGTAGAGTTCTTCTATGGCTCTAGCCCTGGCTTCTTCTGTGGCTCCGTTATCCGCTATCCCGCTCCCGTCGTCGGGTGGCGGGGACGTTTTCGCCGTCGTAGTCCCCCCTGTGAGGCCTTCTTTTGGCTTCGCGAGGAAGAAGGTGGTTGGGTGAGTAGATTCTGGCTTCATCTTTTTGCTTCTGTCTTCCTTCTTTTGGTTCTCATCGGTGCTTTCTTTTATCAATTTTCAGTGTTTCGTCTTCTCTCGTTTCTTCGTCGACTTCTTCTCATCCTCCCACCGTGCCCTCGAGTTCTAAGCCTCAGGACTCGCAACATACTATTGGTGAAGTTGCTACGGGGGCTTCAGAGCTACCTAGCGAAGTTGCGGACTTGGCCGCCCCAGAGGTGACTGTGGCCGTCGCGTCGGGTCCTTCTGAGGGATTGGCTTTGGCTTCCCTAGAAGTTGCTTTGGTCGCTCCTTCTTCGCCCCAGCCGGCCTCTCCTTCCCCTTCTCTTTCTTCCGGTGGTCCCTCTTTTACTGGTGACATGGTGCAACAGTTCGATGCCACCCATCGGCTATCGGAGCTGACCACAGCCTGGGGGAGCTTGGCGTCCTCTACGACTTCTTTCGGGGAGAAGCTTCACGTAAGTTTTTCTGAGATTCTTTCTTAGGCCATTTGTTTTGCCTTCGTCCTTACGCCTTATTTTCTCTTTCTTTAATTGTTTAGACTTTCTCTCATGACCATACCGGCTTCTTCTTTTCGTCTGAAACCGAGAAGAAGTTGTCCTCCGAGGTAAGCTCTCTAAAGACTGACCTTGACCTCCTCCGGGCTGAGTTGGAGACTGAGCGTAAGATGCATCAAAAAGAGGAAAAAGCTCTCCATGCCCGGGTGGTAGAGGCAGAGAAACAGAGAGGTACTGCTGCCCAGGAGTTGGAGAAATAGAAAGATGCTGCTATCCGAGAGGCTTCAAAGAACTCGGAGGCCATGAAGAGCTTGGAAGCCGTGAAGAAAGAATGTAAAGGCATTCTGGGTTCTTTTTGTTTCTTTCAGTATTCAAACCTTTCCCTTCTGTTGACTTGTTGTTTGGTGTTTTGTCCAGCTCTCCGAGTTGAAGGAAAAAAGCTCTCGAAGGGCATTGATGAAATGAAGACTCTTGTCCGTACCAGCCATAACAAGGCTGAGGAGGTAACTACTCATGCTGAAGAAGAACTTGCACTTGCTAAGTTGATCAGGCATGGAGCTGATAAAGATCTTGTGCAGGCCCAAAAAACTATTGAAGACTTGTCTGGGAAGCTGGCGACGGCTACTGAAAATTGGAACGTTTTGTGGAAATCCTTTCGTTCAGTAGCTGATGTTCTCCGGACTCCAGCGGATGATGGGCAATCTTGGGCTCAGTTTATTCCTCGGATTCCGACTCGTTTCCAAGAGTTCGCAAAGAAGTGCGCTCAAGTATGTACCAAGAATGTGCTGGCCTAGGTCTGGGTCCTTGCTCCAGAGGCGCCTCTATCCAAGATAGAGGAGGAAGCTGATAGTCAAGAATACCTTGATGCCATTGAGAGGATGGAGCCTGAGGTCGAAGATTTAGCCAGTAGGGTTGTAGACAGTCTTAATATTGATATTTCCCTTCCTGATGACAATGCCTGATCCAATTGACTAGCCTCTTGTAATATTATACTCCTCTTCAAATGAAGATTCTTTATTTTCATTGATGTATTCTTTGCTCGGGTGTGGTCGGAGTTACTTGACTTGCTGAGTACTTTGTCCCGTTTTCGTCTCTGCTCTGTAAACAACTCTGTGCGTTATCCTGACGAAATCCCTCGATTTGTCGAGTACTTTTCTTTTCTTCCTCTTGTGACCCATCGAGTGCTTTGTTCGCGCTATGACTTGTTAGATGTAGATCTTTGTGTTGGCAACCTTTCGTCTGCGCTATGTAAAACGACTCGGCATGGAATGTTGCTTTGACAAACTTCGGCATCCGAGTGCTTTTTTGAGTGGCGCTTGTGCTTTTCTGAGGAAAAAGTATTCCTATCTGGACGTAGCCCCCGAGCCTCTTGCTTTTCGGAACGAATTGCTGGAGGGTCTTTTGAAGCTCAATTTCGGTCGACTAGTTTTAGGTGTTAGCTTTTAGCTACCCTCATCGGTGGGCTCGAGTGTGTTTTCAGCTATTTTGCTCTCGGCTGGGATGCTCAGGCATGTTTTCAGCCATTTTGCTTTTTGTTTCGGGTGTTAGCTTTTAGCTACCCTCGTTAGCGGGCTCAAGCGTCTTTTTAGCTATTTTGCTCTCGGCCGGGATGCTCAGGCATGTTTTCAGCCATTTTGCTTTTTGTTTCGGGTGTTAGCTTTTAGCTACCCTCATCGGCGGGCTCAAGCGTCTTTTCAGCTATTTTGCTCTCGGTCAGGATGCTTAGGCATGTTTTCAGCCATTTTACTTTTTGTTTCGGGTGTTAGCTTTTAGCTACCCTCATCGGCGGGCTCAAGCGTCTTTTCAGCTATTTTGCTCTCGGCCGGGATGCTCAGGCATGTTTTAAGCCATTTTGCTTTTTGTTTCGGGTGTTAGCTTTTATCTACCCTCGTCAGCGGGCTCAAGCGTCTTTTCAGCTATTTTGCTCTCGGTCGGGATGCTCAGGCATGTTTTCAGCCATTTTGCTTTTTGTTTCGGGTGTTAGCTTTTAGCTACCCTCATCGGCGGGCTCAAGCGTCTTTTCAGCTATTTTGCTCTCGGCCGGGATGCTCAGGCATGTTTTCAGCCATTTTGCTTTTTGTTTCGGGTGTTAGCTTTTAGCTACCCTCATCGGCGGGCTCAAGCGTCTTTTCAGCTATTTTGCTCTCGGCCGGGATGCTCAGGCATGTTTTCAGCCATTTTGCTTTTTGTTTCATGAAAACAACTCGTTGAAAGTCATGACAAGACATGCTGTGGATGAATATCATCTTTATTGATCATGAATATAAACTAATACATATGTTGTCGAAGAATATTGTCCTTCGTCGATTGTGAACGTTGGTCCCTTGTGGCTTGCATATCTGTTTTTTCTTGAGTTGTTTTTACGCGTAGAATCTTCTTAGCTGGCTGATGTGCCATGTATTGCTGACTTCTCTTCCATCTTCGGTTATTAACTTGTATGTGCCTGGTCCGGTGACTTTTGTGACAATGAACGGACCTTCCCATGGACTGAGTAGCTTATGTCATCCGTCAGTCTTTTGTATCCTTCTTAGCACTAAGTCTCCGACTTGTAATGATCGAGGATGGGTACCCTTGTTGTAGTGTCATCTTAAACCTTGTAGGTATCTGGCTGATTGGAGGGTAGCGTTTACTCTGACTTCTTCTGAGCTGTCGAGTTCTAATCTTCTTGTGTGTTCTGCTTCTCCTTCATCGTATTGTTCTATCTTTGGTGATGTCTAGATCAAGTCGGTAGGCAGTACGGCCTCTGACCCGTAAACTAGGAAGAAGGGTGAGTAGCCTGTTGCTCTGCTTATTTGAGTTCGTAGCCCCCATACTACTTTCGGTAATTCTTCAATCCATTTGGACCCATAGTCCACTAGTTCTTCGTATAACCTTGGTTTTAATCTGGCTAGTATGAGTCCATTAGCCCTTTCTACTTGTCTATTGGCTTCTGGATGTGCAACAGACGCATAGTCTATACTGAAACTACAGTCTTGTGCCCAGCTTTTGAATTCTGTAGCTGTGAAGGGAGAGCCTAGATCTATGATGATTCGATTGGGCATGCTGAAGCGGTGTGTAATGTCTTGGATGAACTCGACTGCTTTGGTTGCGCTGTATTTCGCGAGTGGTTTGTATTCAATCCACTTGGTGAACTTGTTGATTGCTACAAAGATGTACTCGAAGCCGCCTTTTGCTTTCTTCAGGGGTCCTACTTGATCTAGCCCCCAGCAGGAAAAAGGCCAAGCGGGTGGGATGCAGATAAGATTGTGAGCTGGTACATGGGCTTATCTTGCAAACATTTGGCAACCTTTGCATTTTCTGACAAGTTCTTCTGCGTCTTTCAAAGTGGTTGGCCAGTAGAATCCGGTGCGAAATGCTTTGCCAACCAGTGTCCTTGAAGCGGCATGATTTTCACAGCAACCTGAGTGTATTTTGTCTAGGATCTCTTTGCCTTCTTCAAATGAGACACATTTTAGGAGTACTCCTGATGATGCTGCTCTTCTATAAAGTCTACCTCCTACTAGAACGTAGTTTTTGCTTCTGCGAACAACTTGGGTGGCTTCTGCTTTATCTGCTGGCAATTTATTTTCTTTGATATAGTTGATGAAAACTTGGCTCCATGAAGTGTTGATTACCAAGATCTGAACGCCTTTAGCCTGAATTTCATGGGTTGTTTCACCGGGTTGTTTGATAGAGGGAACTGATAGCTCTTCTATGAATACGCCGGGTGGAACCTTCGCTCTGTCTGATCCGAGCTTGGCAAGGACATCTGCTGCAATGTTGGAATCGCGCAGGACGTGTAAAATTTCTAATCCTTGGAAATGTTTTTCAAGTTTTCGTATTTCAGCACAGTAAGCACCCATGTTTTCTTTTGTGCAATCCCAATCTTTGTTTACTTGGTTGATGACTACTGTTGAATCGCCATATACGAGTAATCTCTTTATTTCGAGGGTAATTGCCACTCGTAGCCCGTGGATGAGGGCTTCATATTCTGCTTCGTTATTTGTAGCTTGCCATAATATCTAAAGGACGTACTTGAGTTGTTTTCCTTCTGGAGAAATAAGGAGAACGCCTGCACCGGCTCCGCCTAGTTTGAGTGACCCATCAAAGTACATCTTCCAGTGGTCAAGGATTGTATCTGATAAAGGCTGTTGAATCTCTGTCCACTCGGCCACAAAATCGGCAAGGGCTTGAGATTTGATTGCTTTCCACAGGGTGAAATCGATGTTAAGAGCTCTGAGTTCAACTGCCCACTTTGATATGCATCCCGTCGCATCTCTGTTGTGTAAGATGTCTCTGAGCGGGAAGTCTATCACCACGGTAATCTTGTGGCTTTCGAAATAGTGGCGAAGCTTGCGTGAGGTGATAAGTAGAGCGTAGAGTAGTTTTTGTACATGCGGGTACCGGATTTTTGATTCAGATAATACTTCGTTGATGTAGTATATGGGTCATTGTACTTTATACATGTGTCCTTCTTCTTCTCTTTCTATGACTATTGTCGTGCTGACCACAGCAGTAGTCGCCGCAATGTATAGCATCATATCTTCGTCTTTCCTTGGGGGTGTGAGAATTGGTGAGGATGTGAGGTATGCCTTAAGTTTCTTGAAAGCTTTGTCGGCCTCTTTTGTCCACTCAAACTTTTCTGTCTTCTTTAGTAGTTTAAAGAAAGGTAACCCCTTTTCGCCGAGTCTTGATATGAAACGGTTGAGGGCTGCCATGCATCCTGTTAGTTTCTGCACATCTTTGATACTTCTAGGTGGGCCCATCTCTGTTATAGCTCGAATTTGCTTGGTGCTGGCTTCAATCCTGCGCTGACTGACCAAAAATCCGAGTAGTTGTCCTGAGGGAACTCCGAATACACATTTATTTAGGTTCAACTTCCATCTCCATCTCTTCAAGTTTTCAAAGGTTTGCTTTAAATCTTCAATCAGAGTGTCTGGGTTCTTTGTTTTCACCACTACATCATCCATGTATGCCTCCACATTTTCCTCGATTTGATCCCCACGGCAAGTTTGGATAGCTCTTTGGTATGTAGCGCCAGCGTTCTTTAGTCCAAACAACATGGTCTTGTAACAGTAAGCACCAAACGGAGTAATGAAAGACGTCTTGCTCTGGTCTTGTTCTTTTAATGCGATCTGGTGATACCCTGAATAGCAATCGAGAAAGGATAATAGTGCAGACCCTGCTGTTGAGTCGACTATCTGGTCAATGCGTGGTAGCCCGAACGGATCTTTTGGGCAATATTTGTTGAGATCTGTGTAGTCGACGCACATGCGCCACTCGTCCGTGTTCTTCTTCTGCATAAGGACCGGGTTAGCTAGCCAGTCTGGATGAAGGATTTCTCTAATGAATCCGGCTGCCATCAGTTTTGTGATTTCCTTTTTAATCGCTGCCTTTTTGTCGGGTGAGAATCGTCGTAGCTGTTGCTTTATAGGCTTGGAGCTTCCATTAACATCAATTCTGTGCTCAGCCAACTCTCTTGGGACACCTGGCATGTCGGCCGGCTTCCAAGCGAAGATATCTTTGTTGTCCCAAAGAAAGTTGGTGAGCGCGAGTTCCTATTTTGCCGAGAGGTGAGCACTGATGGTTGCTGTCTTGGAGGTATCGCCAGTGCCCAAGTCGATTTGCTTGACGTCGGCTTCTTTTGGTGGTGTGATGATGCTGGGCTTTTTAGCCGGTATTTCTAATTCTTCTTGGCTCATCTCTGCAGCAATTGTGGCTATTTCTTTTCTTCCATTGTCGGCTTATGCTTTGGCTGCAATTTGGATTGCCTGAACGTCGCAGTCAAAAGCACGCTTCAAATCACTTCAAAGAGAAAGGATACCATTGGGTCCTGGCATCTTAAGCAATAAGTACGAATAATGTGGTATTGCCATGAATTTTGCCAGTGCTGGGCGTCCGAGGATTGCATGATGTGACGAATCGAAGTCTGCGACCTCAAATTTGATAAACTCTGTTCGGTAGTTCGAAGGAGTTCCAAAAGTAACGGGTAAAGTAATTTGTCCGAGTGGCATGGCTGCTTTGCCGAGTACTATTCCGTAAAAAGGTGTGCTTGTTGGTGTGATCATCTCGGCGAGTTGTAGTCCCATCTTCCTTAGTGTTTTTGAAAAGATGATGTTGAGTCCAGCTCCCCCGTCGATTAGTACTTTGGTGACAGTCATACCGGCAATAGTTGTGTCTAGAACTAGTGGGTAATGGCCTGCGTTCCCTACGCTAGTCCATTGGTCTTCTCTTGAAAATTGGATTGGATATTGTGACCAATTGAGATATCTTGGTGTAGCCGGTTCTGCTGTCATGATAGTCCGTAGTGCTAGTTTTTCTTGATGTTTGCTTCTGCAATCTAGAGCCCCTGAGAAGATCACTGCTACCGTTCCCCTGGGTTTTTGGAATCCTTTGTCCTCGTGGTTGTCTTCATCTTTTTTCTGATTGTCCTCTTTGGTGTTCTCCTTACTATCTTTTCTTGTGTATCGATCATTGAAAGTGTAGCAATTTCCGATGGTGTGCCTCCCATTAGGGTGCAATGGGCAACGTATGTTTTCAATGTCATCATATCTTCTGGGTTTGGAAAACTTCTTTGATTTGTCAGCCATTGCCATGGTATTGTCTGGTCTACGTTTTCTTTCTTGATGTCTGTTATTCTGATGATTTTGCTTGTCCGGGTTGTCCTGGTTGCTTCTATCCGGGAACCTCTCTCGTGTTTTTTCTTCTACAGTAATCATCTTTTCTACTGTTCGTCTGAATTCTTCATTGTTTCTCGGATTTTCTTTGCAGAAGTCTTGAAATTGCCACCTAGCCATGATTCTGTGAGAGAAAGCTTCAATTACTTCTCGTTCGGTGATGTCATGCACTTGAGCCCGCAGTTCGCCGAATCGTCGATAGTAATTTCTGAGACTTTCGCCTCCCTTTTGCTTGAGTCCTTTCAGTTCTGCATGAGTGATCGGGTGTGTGATGATACCCACGAAATTTTCACAAAAAGCTCTTTGCAAATCCTCCCAATTTCTGATCGATCCTGGGTTCAATTTATCGAACCATTGGAGGGGCATAGTTTCTAGTGCCATGGGAAAGAACAGGGTTTTGATATCGTCGTCCCCTCCGGCTAGTTCAATTGATTGTGAATATATTCTGAGCCATTGCCTTGGTTTAGTTTTGCCATCATACTTGGAGTGGTTAGACGGTTTGAACTTGTGAGGTAATCGTACTGATGCAAGCCTGTTCGCAAAACAGGGGAATCTGTCGTGTGTTCCGGCTTCTTTGAATTCGGATTCGGCACCTCCTTCTGGCCAACTGTTATTTTGATGGGAATAAGTCTGCGAGGCTGTCTGGGTAGGCACCCTACTCTTGGTCTTTCTTGGTTGTTCAAATTGGTGGCCTTGATTATGTTCCTTCCTACTTTCTCCGTTATGGCTTCCACCTGGCCCAAGTCTTTCGAAAGCGGACTTCCGTTGATTTTGATCTTCTTGCCTGTGGGTTGTTGATCTGGCGGGTAGTCTTGATTGGGCTCTCTCTTCATGCGTTCTTGGGATCGTCGTCCGGAGCAAGTCTTGGAGCTGTTCATACTTCTCACCGGGATATGAAGTTGCCCTGAGTTCTTCTAATGCTTCTCGAATCTTATCGTAAGGCGTATTCGCCGTGCGTCTTCCTTCGACTTCTCGTTGTGATTTTCTTCTATTGTATTCAGCCAACTCTGACTCATATCTGATCCAGGCTTCCCTGCGCTGCCTAGCACGGTGTTGGCGCCCTTGCTTCAACTTGTTTTTTCTTTCTCTAGCTTGTTTCTGACTCTCGATTTCTCCATCGTAGCCCTGGGCAAAGGGTGATATGTTGGATTCTGATTCATCCGATGACCTAACATCGGGTGCTTCTGGGGGATTTAATGGTGACCGAGGACGTCGAACCATGAGTACTTCCCGTGCGTGAGTCGTTCTGTTATTGGTGTTAGTTTTCATACTGTCGGAGTTGCTGATGACTTCAGTAGATGCTTCGATGTCGCAGATCGAGTCTCCTTCTTGGTAAGGTAGAATAGCTATTGTTGTTGTGCCGACTAGTTGGGTTCCGCTATCTTTAGGAACGGAACCTGGCCAGTGGATGATACAGTCTTGCGATGTTATCGTTAGTACGAGACCCTCCTAGGCTCCTGTCAGTGGTATCCCAAGCATTGGATTGAAGGATCTTTCGAACTGTCCCTGATAGGATTTTGCCATGTTGTCGAGCCCAAACAGAAAAGAACTCGACTTCTTGAAAGAACTCTGAATGTAATCTGAGTTGTTTTGGGTTGTGCTCTGGAATCCTACCGAAGAAGAACTCGGTTTCTTGAAAGAACTCAAAAAAAACTCCACCTTGGACATGGAACTTGAATTCGAGTCAGATGCGCGTAGCCATGAAATCTGATTTGAATTGGATATCATGAGCTGCGCGAATCTTCTGGTGAGCTGATCCGTCGTAGTTGTCGAAATAGGAAATTCTTCATGATGATCCGGATCTTTGAGGAAATGGCCTTGAAGCTTGTCGTAGTTGTCCGCCTCGCAGAATCATGAGCCAAAGATGAAAATTGATCCCGTCGGGAAGATCATGTTATCGAGGTCCATCGAGCTCTCGGATGCAAAGTCGCCAAAAAGCCCCTACCTGGCGCGCCAGCTGTCGATGTTTCACCATCGATAGCCTGCCACGGGGATACCCAAGGCAGTATGTTCGGGCTTCAGCGTATGCGGAACTCGACGGTGAACGCGAGAGACAGTCGATTTATCCTGGTTTAGACCCTCGACTATGGTCGAGTAACAACCCTACGTCCAGCTGGCGTTAGCCTCTGCGTTGGATTGATTATGAAGTATCGTGTACAATTGTTGTTCTCTCCTTTCCCAGGAGCCCTGCCCTCCTTTATATAGCCAGGAGGCCAGAGTCCTAGTCGGTTCACAATGAGAGTTCCTAGTAGGATTACCGAATAGTACTACTACTAAGATTACATGGGAAGAATTCTAGTTAGACTGGATCTTCTCTTTCCCTTGCGGGGTATCCTGTGGGTCCCACATCGACACCAAGAAAACATAGGATACAGCAAGGAAGCCACTAACCAAGTTCTTGGCATGCTTCAAACATGTGCTCTCCTTGGAGGCACTCAAAGAGTCGAAGAAAGCAATTTGCTTCATGAACATACTAACACAAAGAAGCACCCAGTGGTTCTCAAATACTATTGGAAAGAACATCTGCATAGTATGGTTATGTAAAATTAAATAAATTAATGTGGCACCTTTGACAACATCGTTAATTGTATTTCATTGAAACCAAACAATGTATATACAGCTCACGTACCCGATCCTTCTTGGCGATAGTCCATTTTTTGTTTATCTTGGTGTCAATGTTCTTGCAAGTCCCATCATGTCTAAAAGAAGTTGGATCCACACTCATGAAGTCCTGTCCAGCACACATAAAAAGAAAAAAAAGCTAAATAAAAGATGAGTTATAGGAATTCAGTTTGAAATGGAAAGTCACAGGTATTGTATCATTACCGTGGCCAACTAAGGAAAAGCAAATTTTATATCTCTTGTTTTTTCTCTTCATACAATTGAAGGTGGTCAAGATTGAACTGGTAACTCCACAAGGCCATTACATTGTTACCAGCCAATCCCCTTGGCTTGAAGGAGTCATAAAACTCATCGTACATAACGTGGAAAGCATTGATCTCAATGAAAGGTGGCCTTGTAGAAAAGAAAAGGTGATATAATTACCACAACTGATGTATAATCAAAACCTACTAGACGAAAGATGAGCAAAGTGCTAAACCAATAGAAGCTTGTTTCAACAGTTGAAAAATACACTTGCAACAATTAAATAAAGCTATGGCTACAACTACTTGAACACATATGAATGAAGTAGAGCCAATTTTTATTTTTTGTTTAAAAAAATGAAGACTACAGAGGTGGCAAACAAGCAAAAGCTAGCTCATCACTTGATGCAATAGGTATGAATGAAGTATGGAAACAAAAAAAGAGCTAGTTTCAACACATGAATAATGCATTCACAACAACTAAGCAAGACTAATGCAATAGATATTGACAGCACATTAAACATGGCATAAGTGTAGGACAAGTCAAACTAAAAAAAGGTAGGGGGAGTTGGGAGTGGGTAAACTCATGGCTGACTTTCACCCTCTATCTTGAATCCCTGATCAAAAGCTCTTTTAGCCAAAAACTTATTCTAAATTTCTTTGGTATCATCATGATCACCCTTGGATCTTTTTTGCTTTGGCCCAAGGCCAACATAAATTCTTTTCCTCTTCTTTCTATTCCTTTTTTTGATTGTACTTGAGCCTGTTTGTCTGTCCTTGGAAGCCTCAATGGTGGTGTCCCTTAGACAAAAAATCAGGGCTGAAGTATATGGAAACATATGTACTGAAACATATATAGATAGCTACTGCAACACATGAGGTAGTACCAATGAAACAGTAGAAAATTAGGGCTAAAGTATATGGAAACATATGTACTAAAACATATATGGATAGCTACTGCAACACATAAGGTAGTACCATTGAAATAGTAGAAAATCAGGGTTGAAGTATATGGAAACATATTGTCGGGTTCATAAACCCGGGGTCCCTCATGGACCGGCTTCCCAACAAAGGCTCACCCCAGCAGACAACGTTGCGAATGACGTGCAACTCCTGGGCCAGCCCAAATACCTAAACGACAGGCCAGGAGGGCGATCCAATCTCTAACCAGAAGGTCTCACTAAGGAGGAACAACGCTCGCTTCCGACTCTGGCCTGCCTCTCCGACCGGAAGGCCTAGCCAAAGAGGAACAACGCTCGCTTCCACCTCTGGCCCGCCTCTCCGACTAGAAGGCCTGGCCAAACACCACTTCCAACTTCGACCCGCGTCTTTGACCGAGATGCACCGAACCCCTGCTTATAGCTCTTCTCTGACTAGCACAGTCGGAGCCGACTAGGACCAACCGACCGGGGACGCCCGCTCAGTGAGGACTAGGAAATGGATGGAGAAGGTAAGGCAGGGCACTCAAGTCAACCACAATACCGAGAACCGTACCCTGTACACCTATAGGACAGTACCCTACAACCTTTTTGGCATGTCAGAACCTAAGCAGTGTTGTGGGCGCCGATATTTTCCCTATAGTATTGTGGGCGCCATCAACTCCCATACTAGACAAACACGGAGGCTCCCCCCACATGCCTCTAGGCATCAACAGTGTTGTGGGCGCTGGCATTTACCATACTAGGCGAACATGGTAAAACCCTCTACATGCCTCTGGGCATCAACAGGATGATAGGCATCAACGTCTGCCATACCAGAAGAAGACGACACAACCTCACACATGCATCTGACATTAACAGTGTTATGGGTGCCTACAATCATCTTGTACCCAATGGTGTGGGCAACAAGACTTAGCATACGTACACTCTCCCTCTCTCACTTGTAAGGCCATTCCCTTCGTCTATAAAAGTGGATGCGCTCTCTCCCAAAAAGGGAGATCGATTAGTCCACGACAACTCAAACAACACACACGATCCAAACGACCAAGGATCCCAACGAACAACAAATGTTCAAACACTTAGCACATAGCGAAGCTCCCGTCACTCTCGGCCCTTTAGACCAGAGTTCGACTGGACCTCTTATACCCCCATCTTTCTCCCTTCCATTTGTAACCCCACAACAAACTTCGAGCACCTGGGCTCAGGAATAAAGTCACCGACCGACTCAAACTGGACATAGGGCACCTTGCCTGAACCAATATAAACCATATGTCATTGAGTGCTAGGCCATATCCGATCACAATGTACAGCAAAACTACAAGTATTTATATGTTGGTCATTTTCTGCACCGACACATATGTACTAAAACATATATAGATAGTGTCGGGTTCATAAACCCGGGGTCCCTCATGGACCTACTTCCTAGCAAAAGCTCGGCCCAGCAGACGACGTTGTGAACGACGCACAACTCCTGGGTCGGCCCAAATACCAAATGATAGGCTAGAAGGGTGATTCAATCTCCGACCGAAAGGCTTAGCCAAGGAGGAACGGTGCCCACTTCTGACTTTGGCCCGCCTCTCCGACCTGAAGGCCTGGCTAGGAGGAACGGTGCTCGCTTCCGACTCTGGCCTGCCTCTTCGACTGGAAGGCCTCACTTCCAACTTCGGCCCGCCTCTCCGATTGGAAGGCCTGGCTAGGAGGAATGACGCACACTTCCGACTCTAGCCCGCCTCTCCAACCGGAAGGCCTGGTCAGGAGGAACGGCACTTGCTTCCGACTCCAGCCCGCCTCTCTAACCAAAAGGCCTTGCTTCTGACTCTGGCCTGCCTCTCTGACCGAAAGGCCTAGCCAGGAGGAATGGCGCTCGCTTCCGACTCTGACCCGCCTCTTCGACTAGGGATGCACCGAACCTCTGCTTATAGATCTTCTCTGACTGGCATAGTTGGAGCTGACTGGGACCAACCGACCAGGGACACCCGCTCAGTAAGGACCCAGAAAATGGGCAAAGCAAGTAAGGTAGGGTGCTCAAGTCAACTACAATACCAAGAACCGTACCCTATACACCTATAGGATAGTATTGATAGGACATGTCAGAAGGGTGCCCTGCAACCTTCCAGGCATGTCAGAACCCAAGCAGTGTTGTGGGCGCCAATGTTTGCCCTACAATGTTGTGGGCTCCATCAATTCCTAGGACCATGGGCGTTTGGTCGATGCGTCCAGAGAGCGTCGTTCCCACAGCGCTTCCGACCGCCACCAACATCGCCAAATATACCGGGGAGACGAATCCCGCTATATGGCTCAAAGACTTTTGGCTCGCCTACCGAGCCAGAGGAGTGGATTTTTAATATCTCCCCATCTACGTGGGGGAACATGTTCGAGCATGGCTCAAATTCCTACTGCACGACAGCATCCGCGAATACGCGGACCTCAAGAGGGTCTTTGTCGGGAACTTCTAGGGGACATATGTCCGCCCTAGGAACACCTGGGACCTCAAGAGTTGCCAGCAGGAGCCCAACGAGTCCATGCAGGATTACATCCGTAGGTTCTTGAAGCAGTGCAACTCCCTTCCTGATGTCGTCGATGCGGACGTCATCAGCGCATCCCTCTCCGGGATAACCTGTGAGTCCCTAATCCATAAGCTTGGCTGCCTAAAGCCCCGTACCACCTATGACCAACTTGACGTCGCCACAAACCACGCCTTCGGTAAGGAGGAGGTCGGAGTGGTCTTCAATGGGGGCCAGGACAAGGGCAAGGCCAAGCGTGATGATCAAGACGAGGGCCCCTCCACGCAGAGGGGCAAGAAGAACAAGAAGGATCGGCATCGAACGGCCAACTCCACGTTGGTCACCACAGCTGATCGCATAGGCAAGTAGCCCCAGCAGGGCTTGCCTGAGCACTTTGACAAGATCATGGATATCCCTTGCACCAACCTTGCTTACCCCATCAAGCACCTCTACAAGGACTGCAGGCTCCTCAAGCGTTTCCTACGACAGACTGACGGGCCGAAAGAAGAAAAGGGCAAGGAGGCAGCAGCTAAGACATGAGGCATGGCAGACAAGGATGGGGACGGCTTCCCTGACCCCAAGGAATGCATCATGATCTTCGAGGGGTCCGATGCCATCTACTCCAAGTGCTAGCACAAAGTGTGCTATAGAGAGGCATGCGTCGCCGAAACGACCGTCCCCACCTTCCTCCGCTGGTCAGATTCTCCGATAACTTTTGATTGAAGGGACCATCCATTCCATGTTGCCAGACCAGGATGCTACCCACTCGTTGTCGACCCCATCATCCACAAGAAGTGCCTCACCAAGGTACTGATGGATAGAGGCAGCAGCCTCAATGTCCTCTATGTCGACACCCTCAATGCCATGCGCATCCCCTAGTCAGAGCTCCGACCGGCGAGCTCTCCCTTCCACGACGTGATCCTAGGAGTGCAGGTGTACCTGCTCAGGCAGATCGACCTGCCCGTCATGTTTAGTGACCGAGCCAACTTCCGCTCGGAGGTGCTCACCTTCAAGGTGGTGGACTTCTCGGGGTCTTACCACACCATCTTGGGGTGCCCATGCTACGCCAAGTTCATGGCAGTCCCCAACTACACCTACCTAAAGTAGAAGATGCTAGGTCTGAATGGCATCATCACTATGGATAGCACCTTCTCGCACGCCTTCACATGCGACTGCGAGCATTTCAAGCTCACCACTGCCGTCATCAACTCGTCCGAGCTCCCACGGCTCAGAGAGTCATCGACCCCAGCAGTCTCAGACTACAACAAACCAACCCCCTCGATGGCCTTCCACCCACTCGAGGAGACTAAGGCAATGGGGATCGACCCCACTGACCCAACCAAGACGGTGCAGATCGGGGCCCAACTCTCAGCCAAAAAGAAATGTGAGCCCGTCGACTTCCTATGCGCCAATCGCGATGCTTTCACATGGAAACCGTCTAACATGCCAGGCATATCGTGGGACATCGTCGAACACACACTACGCCTCATCCTAGGATCAAAGCCTGCCAAGCAGCGCCTGCGTCGCTTCGACAATGAGAGACGCATGGCCATAGACCAAGGAGAAGCACAAACTCTATCTGCCATGGGAAGGACCCTATACGGTGACCGAAGTGATCCGATTGGGCGCCTACCGACTGAAGGACGACAACGGCAACGTTCTCACCAACACTTGGACCATCGAACAGTTACGTCATTTCTTCCCTTAAAAATTCAGTCTTACCATTTTTTCATTCAACGTTCGCTCCTACAGAGCACCCCGGCCCGAACACTTTCGGCCTGGGTCGCTTGGGGGCTCCACAGAGGTGTGGTACCACCTCTCTTTTTGTTTACTATCATATGGTAAATACCTTTCTACCCAAATGAAAGGGTATCTATTTCTTTAATTACCTTATGTAACTTTGCTTTAAATATTCCGACTGATCGCACCCTGCCTCTACCTATGGTTACGAGCAGCTGAGCCTCATGGGCCATGGTCGGGCTCTTAAGGTTGCAGCCTATGGGATGAACGGGCAAGTGTGAAAAAGAATAAATAAAAAACAAAATTATGCTAAGGTAAAAATAAGGAACGGATGGGACAAGCTTCCCCGAACAATGTGATTCATCACAGAACAAAAAGGATGTATTCATAAATACAAACTATTCATAGAGGAGCTACCCCACGAACTTAACTTTTACATCTACTAAACTACTTTTACTCTAATTCCGACTATGGCTGCCCAGCAAAATTGGCTGATGGTGCGACCGGTGAAGGTAGGGGTTGCTCGCTCTCCGGCTGGACGACACTTGGCTCGGACAGAGGCAGGGCGACGTTCGCTTCTAACCCGGGCTCCACGCCATCCGTAGTCTGGGCGATGGCCTCCTGGTGCGCGCCATCGGCTGTGTTTGCATGGCGGACATCCATCACCCACTATGCAGAGACTTGCTCGGCCACCAACTGTGCGTGTGGCAGCAAGCTTTTCGCGAGCGCGTGGATGGCCTCTGGGCTCCAGCCATCGGCACACCTGCTGCAGATGGTGGTGAAGTCTAGCTCTAGGCGGTGCGTCGCCACCAATGTCAGCACCCCCGATGTTCCATAGAACATCTCATCGGAGATGAGGGCCTGAACCTCACTCGGGACCTCCACTAGTCGAATGCCTGGCGTGTTGGTACCTGGCGCCAACCCAAAGACCTCCGAGATGATGACCTAGGCGACATTGCAAAGCTGGTCAAGCTCTCCCTTGAGAGCACGTCGCACTTCAAGGGACTTGGCTAGTGCCTCCACATTCCAGCCAATTGTCGCCCTGGCTGTCTCCAGGTCCTGCTCCAGCGACCCAACCTTTCCACCCAGTTCTGGAAGAAGGATGACCAGCTCAGAAGCAAGTTAAAGGAAAAAAGACATCAACCAAAAGCGGAAAAGGTATGTAACAAGGTGGGTGTTCTTAAGGATGGAGAGCCCTTCCTCCTGCCAAGTCACCTGCCCGTGGAGCCAAGCATTTGCCTCCTCCGTCCAGAGCACCTGGCCCCGGAGCGCGAGCACTTCCTGGTCGACCTCTGATCGGGCCTTCCGCTCTGACTCCAGGGCCTTTCACTCTGACTCTAGGGCCTCCAAGGAACCCTGGAGCACCACCTTCATACCTACCAAGGACTTCTGGAGAGCCGCCTTAGTCTCCACCTGGTGGACCTTCGCCGCCTCAAGCCCCCGCTCAGCGACGGTCGCCCGCTCCGCCGTGAGCAGCTCTGCCACCCGCGCCTCCGTCACCTCCGCCGCCTGGTCTTGGGACTCACAGTGGGCGGACTCTAGCTAGCACTCGAGCTTAGCAACCCACTGCGATGACATGGCTTTTCGCTCCATCCGGGCATGCTCCATCCGGAGGAAACAGGACTTATGGCTCGACATCTCCTCCAAACCCTGCAAGATGAGAAGTAAGCATGCTGGGGCAACCGACAAAAGACCAAGGAGTCAAGGACGAACGCAGAAAACTCACCTCTACGACACGGGGTAGGTCAACTATGACCGCCTGCTGGACGGACTTGACCCACTCTAGGGCCTCCTTCAGCTTCACCTTGGTTTGGGCGAGATCAGACTCCATCGTAAGTCCTCTGCCCCCAAGCACATCCCAGAGCTGATCCTCCTACTCATCTCAAAGGATGAACTGAACCATTCTTAGGTCCTTGGGGTAGGGAAACACCAAGTCGGTTGCCCCTAGCCCGCTAGAAGGACCAGCTGACGATTGGACCACCACCAGTTCTTGCGATGGCGCCGATGGCTCCACCCCGTCACCTGCTTCGCCGTCGGAGGAGACCTCCACTACCTCAGTTTCGTGGCCCACAGGTGGATGTTCCACCTCTGGCCTAGTCGCATCTCCCCCCAACACCTCTGGCTCCAACTAGGAGGGTGAGCCATGTGGCCCTCTGCCTGGCGAGGCGGGGAGCCCGGTCTCCCTCTCCTCTTCCATCGTAGTCGGTGGGGGAGGGGCTGCAAGGGTCACCTCTGACCCAACCGCCATTCTCACATAGATCACCCCCAACACCACCGCCGCCGTACTTGCGGTTTGCTGGGCACGCCCGCCATTCGATTAGCGGAGGTCCCGAATGAGGTTCGGGCCCTCATCTCCGACGAGATGTTCTATGGAACATCGAGGGTGCTAACATCATTGGCGACGCACCACCCAGAGCTGGACTTCGCCACCATCTGCAGCGGGTGTGCCGATGGCTAGAGCCCGGAGGCCATCCATGCGCTCGAGGAAAGCTTGCTCCCGATGCCTAGGTCTACTAGTCCATCTTGTCTGATCCCTCGGCTGCGCCCGGTGCCTGGGTCCACGACTCTAACTCACCCAATCCCTCATTGCGCCCAGCGCCTAGATCCATGACTTCGACTCGGCTGATTCCTTGTTGCGCCCAGTGCCTAGATCCGTGAGTCTGTCTCGCCTGATCCCTCGGCTACGCCCGATGCCTGGGTCTGCGAGTCCGTCTCACTCGATCCCTCGTTGTCCCTTGGCTGCACCTAATGCCTGGGTCTACGAGTCCGTCTCGCCCGATCCCTTGGCTGTCCCTCGGCTGCGCCCAACGCCTAGTTCCGTGAGTCTATCTCGCTCGATCCCTCAGCCATCCCTTGGCTATGCCCGATGCCTGGGTCTACGAGTCCATCTCGCCTGATCCCTCGGCTATGCCCGATGCCTGGGTCCATGACTCCAACACACCTAATCCCTCATTGCACCTAGTGCCTTGATCTGTGACTCCGACTCGCCTGATCTCTCATTGCACCCAGTGCCTGGGTCCGCAAGTTCGACTCGCCTGATCCCTCTGTCCATCAGCTATGTCCGACGCCTTGGTCCGTGAGTCTGTCTTGCCCGATCCCTCGGCTGCCCCTTGGAGCGCCCGACACCCTGGTTGACAACTCCGTCTCGCCCTGTCCCTCGGCCATGACCAAATGCCTAGGACCACGCTCCTAGAAACGATGGGTCAGAAACTAGAAAGATGAGGCTATGCCCACCAAGGTGCACACACTCACGCCCACTTACAAAACCCCCTAGGCGATTTCACCTGAATCGCCCGGGGGCTACACCTGTGGGTGCACTCGCATGCACCCGCTGTCGAAACAAAAAATTCCCCCGCTGGCAAAGACAAAAAAACCCCACAGACGATTCTACCCAAATCGCCTGGGGGCTCGGGGGCTACACCCGCTGGTGCGCTCTCACGCACCTGCTGTCAAAGACAAAAATCCCCTGGACTATTCTACCCAAATCGCCCTAGGGCTCGGGGGCTCCTATCGGGTTCATAAACCCGAGGTCCCTCATGGACTTGCTTCCTAGGAAAAGCTCAGCCCAACAGACGACGTTGCGAACGACGCGCAACTCCTGGGCAGGCCCAAATACCTAACGACAGGTCACAAGGGCGATTCAATCTCTGAACAGAAGGCTTGGCCAAGGTGGAACGACGCCCACTTCCGGCTCTGGCCCACCTCTCTGACCGGAAGGCCTAGCCAGGAGGAACGACGCTCGCTTCTGACTCTGGCCCGCCTCTCCGACACGAAGGCCTCGCTTCTGACTCTGGCCTGCCTCTCTGATTGGAAGGCCTGGCCAGGAGGAATGGCGCTCACTTCTGACACCGGCCCACCTCTCTAACCAGAAGGCCTATCTAGGAGGAACGACGCCCGCTTCTGACTCCAACTCGCCTCTCTGACCGGAAGGCCTCGCTTCCAACTCTGGCCCGCCTCTTCAACCGAAAGGCCTTGCTAGGAGGAATGGCGCTCGCTTCCGACTCTGATCCGCCTCTCCGATCGGGGATGCACCGAACCTCTATTTACAGATCTTCTCCGATTGGCATAGTCGGAGCTGACTAAGACCAACCGACTAGGGACACCCACTCGGTAAGGACCCAAGAAACGGGTAGAGCAAGTAAGGTAGGGCACTCAAGTCAACCACAATACCAAGAACCATACCCTATACACTTGTAGGATAGTACCGACAGGACATGTCAGAAGGGTACCCTGCAACCTTCCAGGCATGTCAGAACCCAAGCAGTGTTGTGGGCGCCGACGTTTGCCCTACAATATTGTGGGCGCCATCAATTCCCATACCAGGCGAACACGGTAAAAGCCCCCACATGCGTCTAGGCATCGACAGTGTTATGGGCGCTGTCATTTGCAATACATGGTGAATGCGGTAAAAACCTCCCGCATGCGTCTGGCATAAACAGTGTTGTGGGTGCCTACAATCATCTTGTACCCGATGGCGTGGGCAACAAGACTTGGTAGACGTACTCTCTCTCTAGCTTGTAAGGCCATCCCCTTCATCTATAAAAGGGGATGCGCTCTCTCCCAATACGGAGGACACACACGATCGATCTCACAAACACAGAGAACATCGATGACAACTCCAAGGGCTCTCGAACAATTCGAACACCCAACGATCGATTCACCCTCTGCTAGATTTAGACATTCTAAAGCTACACAGAGCACACACTCGGATACTTAGCGCATGTAGGAGCTCCCATCACTCTTGACCCTTCGGTCCTGGGTCCGACCGGACCTCTTGCACCCTCCATCTTTCTCCCTCTTGTTTGTAACCCCACAACAAACTTCGAGCACCTGGACTCAGGAATAAAGTCACCGACCGACTCAAACTAGACGTAGGGCATGTTGCTTGAACCAGTATAAACCCTGTGTCATTGAGTGCTAGGCCACATCCGATCACAACGTACGGTAAAACTACAAATATTTATGTGTTGGTCACTTTCTGCACCGATAGATAGCTACTACAACACATGAGGTGGTGCCAATGAAACATATTAGCAAAGTTATTGTAATGGGGCTACAAAAGAATATAAGACAAAAAGAGAAAAAATGATGTGTCAAACAAAGAAGCCACATTTGAACACATAAAATGAGACGGATGAAAAAATCAGAGTGTTTACCAGTAGGCATAGGGCTTCTGGATCTTTCTCCACAGATATCTTCGAACTCTGGTTCATCAGGTTTGAATAGGTCGAATGAAGGGATATCATGTACACATGAAGGGACTGATGGCTTGCAAGGAACTGGACCTCTTTTACTCTCCTCTGGTGGGATTGGTGGAGGGGAACCAATTGGACCTTTTGTACTCTCCTCTGGTGGAATTGGTGCAGGGGAAGGAACTGGACCTTTTGTACTCTCCTCTGGTGGGATTGGTGGAGGAGAAGGAATTGGACCTTTTGTACTCCCCTCTGGTCGGATTGGTGGAGGGTAAGGAGTTGGTTCATCTGTTCTGTCCTCTGCTGGGGTTGGTGCACTAGAAGTACTTGCATGTCCTGTACTCTCTAGTGGGCTAGATGGATTTTTGGGTGACTCAGCAGGTGAAGCTATTGGATCTGGTGGAGGATGCATGTTGGCATTGTCATTGGAAGGTTTCTTCAGCTAGCTCATCTTACTTGCCAAATCAGCAACATCATTCAGACGTTTGTTTAGATGGATCAACTTAGAAGCCAACTCAGCACCACGCTTTGCCATGATCACCTTTCCTTGCTCTTTCATTGCCTACGAAGCTCATCAAAATCTTTCTCCACCAAAGAATTATGCTGAGCCAATAGAACTTGGTATTCTTCAGGAAGGGACTGCAATAAAATAATATATGCAATGTCAAACATAGGAAATTGCAAACATATATATACATATATATATTTGCGTAATATAAAATAGGGTCACTGACACATATAGCAAATGACACTGCAACATATGAAGTGGAGTAAATGAAACATGGAGGAAATTACATTGCAACATATGAATGCATATTGTGCAACATGTATGGAAATTATGAGAGGGTTTCGACAAAATCACCTCAATGGCAACCACAGGAGTATCAACTGGACGACGGTTGGAAGTGCCTGGACAATCCAACCAGTCCTTAAGACTTGGCTGCACGGGCTCTTCTTCTTCTTCAGGCATTGGCGGCAGGGGTGGCCCCATGGCCTCTTTTTCAGGCTTTGACGGCGGGGGTGAAATGTAACCAGTCATGGGCACCGGGGTAGGGTAGGGGCTGGTCGTTCAGAACTAGCAATGAATGAAGATATATTATGTCAAGAAATAACATAATGACTAAAAGAAATGACCAAAGATGAATGAAGATAAAAAAAGCATCAAACTCACAGGTTGCCGCCCATATGCATTAAGCTGCAGCCTACTCCTGTCAACACTTTCAACAAATTTAAAGTCATTGTTGGTGACATGGCAAATGCATGGGATAGAATAATTGATCTTGTGAGTAGCCCGATCAGCAGGTATGTCAAGGTGGTCCATGTACGCAATCTACATACAACCCAAAAAACATGAAGGCCCAACATTTAGCAAATCGGGGCTGCAGTATATGGAAGCACATGTAATGAAACATGTATAGATAGCTACTGCAACACATGAGGTAGTAGCAATGAAATAGTAGAAAATCAGTGCTGGAGTATAGGGAAGCACATGTACTGAAACATACATAGATAGCTACTACAGCACATGAGGTAGTACCAATGAAACAGTAGAAAATCATGACTGAAGTATACGGAAACATATGTACTGAAACATATATAGATAGCTACTGCAACACATGAGGTAGTACCAATGAAATAGTAGAAAATCAGGGCTGAAGTATATGAAAACATATGTATTGAAACAAATATAGATAGCTACTACAACACATGAGGTAGTACCAATGAAACAGTAGAAAATCAGGGCTAAAGTATATGGAAACTTATGTACAAAAACATATATAGATAGCTATTGCAACACATGAGGTGGTACTAATGAAACAGATTAGCAAAGTTATTGCAATGGGACTACAGAAAAGAATATAATATAAAAGAGAAAAATGAACATACCGCCAAAATAGCAAGGCAGGAGCCAAGGTAGAGGCTTGCGGCAGCACCTTCAGCTTTAGGATCATGAGTCTGGTACTTTCGGACTTGATTCATGAACTTATCAAGGATGTGCCTAGCCCAGTCAAAAGATTTGATTTTAGAGACATCCTGTAAGTTGTACAAGTACCATGGGGTGGTTGCATTATCTGTTCCTGGGTAGAGTACAGACCCCAAGGCAAGCAACATGAATGCCCTCATAAAAGAGTCTTTGTCCTTAGGTTTAGTCAACACCTCCATGCACTTGGGCCACTTCCCTTTGAATCCATCCATAAAAGGCTCCCGAATCTTCTAGAATGCTTCATATTGATCGGCGATGGAAGTAAGCTTGATAGGCTCTTCTCCGCTAGGCACACCAAGAATGTTGTAAACAAGCTGCTTGCCAAATACAATGACTTTATGTTTGAGCCTAAACTCTCTCAAATCAATATCAATGTGCTTCATAATCCATGCAACGAGCTTCACAGGGATGGAAAACTCGGACATGGCAAGTAAAGCACCAAAACTAGCCTCGTCAATCCACCCTATCTGATCTTGACTGAACTCGTGGTCACGGATCATGTGGACTGGAAATCTTGTTATGAAGGGGTCTCCATTGCCTTTGCCTTTGGTTTTGGGAGCATTAATTCCTACATAAAAAAGATAAAGAAGCAACATATTAAAATCAAATCTGAAAATTGGGGTACATAGTTCATAATAACGCATAAAAAAAGTAGACACAAGTTGCTACATGTTCCAACACGCAGGTGGACAGCATGGATGTGCCAATAACACATCACATTTAAAAAATGAAACATGCCAATATATAGACGCCCTATAGCTGATTGTTGCAAAAAAAAATATGAAGAAGGCATGAAACACTGGACATATCATGGTGAAAAAACACAGGACATCATAATGAAACATGTTCAAAGTTTTTATCCAACACTAACCCTAACAGGAATTAGCATACATGTTCAAAGTTGCTATCCAACACTAGCCCTAGCTGGAATCAACATACATTTGATCATATATGTTAAACAGAAAATCCATTGGAGATGCAGTAAAGAGTAATGGCATATCTTATCTCAAGATTTCAATTATATTCCTTCAATATCTACAGTCATTGGACATATGCATCTACTGCCTAGCAAGCACCACCAACATATATTGAACACACTATCATCCAGTGTATTGTATTTATGAATTCTAAAAATGTGCATATGAGATGCTTCAGGTACCCAGGAGCTACATGTTCGACGCCATACCTTCCTGGTTTGGGACCTTCTTCATTGGAGATTTCTTCATAGAGATGTTGCTTCGTCCTTTGCACAAAGATGCTTGTCCTACCTTGCTGTTAGGGACATTGCTCACTGTTAGACCCGTTGTGCCCTGCTGTTGGGGACCTTCCTCACCGCGAGATGCCTGTGACCACATCCTCGCCCAGCATCTGCCTCCTTGTCGGTGCTGCTGGGTGAGTCACCCTTGACGGGCGACACATCCCGGCCTAATCTTGTATGCATCACTCGAAACCGACGTTTGGTCGCGGTGGAGAAGGAGCGGGCAGGAGGCAAGCAACCGGCGTCGTACTTGCACCACTAGGGTTGGGGTGATAGGCAACCATCGCATTCCCTATGATGGTAGGCCACGCGATGCAGGTAGTCACATCGGGAGGATGGGACGGTGGAGACGATCAGCGAAGGTTGGGGCAGAATGGAGCGGCACGGTGGACCGGGCGCAGCATGTAGACATCGTGGTGGGGCGTATGGTCAGCGGGAAAGGTGGGTGGTGTGGTGAAGGAGGGCGGCGCGCTGGAGGCGAGCGGCGTGGTGGAGGATTCCGCGGCGAGGTGGACACGGCCGCGACCACGGTCAGGTGAGGGGAAATGCCAATTTAGAAACTCGTCGCGAGTGGGGAATATGCATGGGGGTGTTTGAGCTGCCCGTCTGAAAGCCCGCAAAGGAGGCATTCGGACGGCTGCGCTTTGGCTGGACGCCCTACACCGAGCATTTCCGTTGAATTATCCTATTGTTTGTTGCATGACACGACCCCCGGATTTTAGGTGTTTGGTTTTTTATTGTCATTGAGACAACATACATTTTTGTCATTATTTGGCTAAATTATCTCTTGTAAGTTGTTATTCAACATACATTTTTGTCATTATTTGGCTAAATTGTCTCTTGTAAGTTGTTATTTTAGTTGTACTAGTTGTTTGTGCAACTCTTTTTTTCAAAAACACAATATGGGGCGTGGACACTTACATGCATGCATGTGCACCCATCTTTCTTAACACGCTCACATATACTCCATTACGAGCACCTTCGAATGACTGAGGGTCATTAAATTAAATTTTAGAATAAATCCAAAAAGAAACAATCATCCATGTTAAGTCAATGACTTAACCCAGACAACTAGTTGAGCAACACAGAGACCACAGGACCAAGATCGTGTGATAGAACATTAAAGTGGGCTTAGCAGAATTGGTGCTTACTGCTCGCTGGTATATTTGGTGGGAGTAGCGGCAATATGTTCATGGAGATACTATCCAACGACCATCAAGATCAGCCATATCTATTACGCCGCTAACGAAGAGTTATAAAGCAACAATGAAGAAAGGTTCATAGCTATGGCAGGAATGGATGAAGCCTCCAGAAAGTAAAGTGATGGTGAATGTTGATGTGACTTTTGATGAGGATGGGGGGCGTGGTAATGTGGGAGTGATCATAAGAGATTGCATTGGGGGAGTCTTAGCTGCTGGTCACAGCTTTGTGCCACACTTAGTGGATGTGCCGATGGCAGAAGCCTATGCTTTGAAGGAAGGTTTGATGCCAGTGCAGCACATCGGGTGCAACCGGCTAATTATTCAACCAGATTGCATGGAGATCGTCTAAACAATGAAGGATGGAGCATTCACGGCAAATTCGGCGGCAGCCTTACATGACGAGTGTAATATTATATGGAGCAGTTTTTAGGATATAACGATTGAACATTGTAATAGAGAGGTGAATCAAGCTGCACATAGTTTAGCAAGAAGAGCGGTGCAATCAAAGCAAAATTGTACTTGGGACGATGAGCCCCCTAATTTCATTATTGATTTCCTAGCAAATGATGTAACTATCCTGAACTAATAAAGTTTGCCATGTTGCTTAAAAAAAAGTGGGCTCTACCAAAGTTTAACAACTCCTGAAGGTACTCATCAGCTGTTCAGCATCTATCCTAGATTCCTAGTCCTAGTTGGCCAGATTTAGAAGCAACCTATGCATTATTTGACAAGAAACTCAGTACCAAACAACACCACTAGTTCCGCCAGTAATCCAGATCAGATACCCGTGCAACATTACATCCATAGTTCCATTTCCATATGCTCGTATCCTAGATTTAGATGATTACCCAGGTAACTTTGCGTTGAAGAAGAAGGGATCGCTTGCATTGGAATAGAAGTAGATCCCGTTGCTAAGCCACGATGTGGATTTGTCATCTGGCCGGTGGCGACCTTTAAGAAATGGCCTTGACCCGGCCGGATCGGATCATGAGAAAACCCAAGCAGTAGTTTTTACGAGCTCAAAACTCAGCAACAAAGGGATGGAAATGGAATCTGGATCGCCCACGCAACACATGATCCCATGTGCATCCGAGGAATAAGCACTCCATGGCTAATAGCAATTCACACTTCAACATGGTGATTGGTGGCAAGTCTTCAACTTGTTAATAACAAGCTTCTAAGACTATATATGTTAATCCGAGAGATTTTTTTTTTAATTTTAACACTTTTTGGAAACTAATTTGAAATCTAACACGATCGGGTTTTTTTTAAACTAAAATTTTTGGCCGCGCCTATTGTCCTAGCTTGGCCAAATGCCTGTGCCGCGCCATGCATGGTGGCGCGGCAGAGGGCTGACGTGGCAGCGACCGGAGTCGCTGGCCGTTGACGGGGTAGGGCCTACCGCGCCACCAATCTTGGTGTGGCACTGCCGCGCCCTGATCCGTGGCGTGGCAGAGCCGAATAAAACCGACGCGGCTAGTCCCGGCCCTCCATTATCGCCTCCCTTCCCTTCCATTCCCCAGCCATCTCCCTCCCTCCTCGTCCTCGTGTAAGGTAATGACGCACATTTTATTTTTGTTTGAATGGTGGATAGGTATATTATGAATGCGAGCTAAGTCTATGGAAGATATTAGTTTGATTTTGTAAATGTTAAGGTTAATTATTTAGTTAGAAGTATGTTTATCATGTATATTTTTGTTGCTCTAATTGTCGGTTATATTATTTTAGTTGCATTGCAAATGATTATATTTTACATTAATTTGCGTTGTTTTGATTGATGTTTAATTTGAACCGTTTTATTAGATGGAAGACATGTTTCGGGAGCAGTTATGGCGAAAACAGGGTCGTCCTAGAGAATTGTACCCCGACAAGTCTAGCAAAGATGCCCCGTCCCTCCTGAACTCCCTGTCCCTAATTGTGACTGTGGTCGTCCGACCGACGTGTTTCAATTGAGACATCCAGACACAGCGGCTCGTTGCTTCTACACGTGCAGTCGTTTTAATGTAAGTAATTGTTTTTATATGTTTTTTCTTCTTCATTTGTATTACTAGGTTACTAATATTTTGTTGGAATTTTGTTGTGTAGGCCCATGAGAGGTGCTTTTTCTTTTAGTGGATCGACGGTGCAGATAAGTTTGACCCCAGGTATCTCTTTTTCGATGATTGGTGGAGAGGGCGACATCCACGAGAGCACTTCGAGCAGTGGGTTCCACCTCCCCCTAACCCCCTCCAAGGACGGCTAAGGAGAAGCACTTAGCCATAGTTAGACGACTCGAGGAACCTCCTCTGTGCCATTGCGAAGATCGAGCCATGATAAACCCTGACAATACGTTGGAGTTTGTGTGTCCAAACAAGCATGAAGTAAGTGCAAAGTGTATGTGTTGAAATATTGAGCTATATGAGTCATGTACTAATGTCATGTTATTTAGGTGTATTCAATGGCGAAGTGTCGTTTCAAGGAGTGGTTGTATGGTCCTAAGAACAAATGGCCCAAAGAACCTCCAAAAGCAAAGCAAAAGAAGAAAGAAAGGTTAATTTACAAAGCACCGCCAGTCAAGTGCGAATGTGGTGTTAAATCCAACTACGGTCTAGTCCATTCGAAGCTTGGAATAGGCCATTATTGCGGTCATATGATTGACTATGATAAAGTTGGTTATTTTTGTGGTAACCATGGAATCATATTTTGTTTCTTTTGCTAAGACATATATGATATAATTTATCATTTGAACAGAGCACTAGGAAATACAGGTAGGAATGTTATGATGGTCAAGCTAAGTTCTTGGATGAACTGAAGGGGAAGCAAGTAATTGCATGAAAGAGGGGATATGGACCTAACTACATCAACCTTTTTGTTAAACATCACAAAGACAAGATGCGTGAGTTTACTAGATAGCGCGGTATTTGTAACCCGATCGACGTTGGGCTTGTCAAATGGGGATTGGAGAGACGGATGACATTAGAGGAGGAGAGGGCAAGGAAGGAGGCAAGGGAGGAGACAAGAGTACAGATACAGGTCTTGAACGAGCATGTTGTTTCATTATGTGCCAGTGAGTACTTCGAAGCCTTTTTTCTGTTGCCTGATTTTAAATATAATATAGTTGCATTGCTAACTGATTGCATTTTATATATGAAGGGATTGGATGCAGCGAGGACCATGTTGCAGAGGTGGCTCGTGCAAGGTACGAGGAAAAGAAGTTAGATAAGCAAAGAAAGCGAGTTGGTCGCACCGTTGAATCACCGATTGTGTTGTCTGATGAGGGGGACGAGGATAAGGACGACACTGCCAGACTCAATGAGCTCATCGCTCTAGCAGAGGCATGCTTGCAGGTGGATGAGGCTAAGGACGACACTAACAGACTGAGCGAGCTCATCGCTCTAGCAGAGGCGGGCTTGCAGGCGGAGGAGGCTGAGGACGACACTGACAGACTGAGCGCGAACAATGCCCTAGTCTTTCCAGCAAGTGCCATCAATAAGTACGACTGGCCGACAAAACTGGAATGCATGTTTGAAAGGTCCTAATATGGCTAGAGGGGGGGTGAATAGCCTATTTAAAAATCTACAAATCAACTAGAGCAATTTGATTAGTATGACAAATAGCGAAATGCAAACTTACTCTAGCTCTACAAGGGTTGCAAGCCACCTATCCAACAATTCTAGTTGCAATCATTACTAGGCACACAACTTGCAATGTTACTACTCACTACGAGCTCTCAATCTTGCTACTCTAAAGAGCTCCACTAGATGAACTTAAAATAACAAAGCAAGCTCTCAATTCTAATTACTCTAAAGAGCTTACCACAACTAGTTTGCAAGAATATAAATGAGTGAGTAGGGTGATTATACCGCCGTGTAGAGGAGTGAACCAATTACAAGATAAATACTAAATCAATCACCAAGAGAATACCAAAGGGCAAGAGACAGCCAATTTTTCTCCCGAGGTTCACGTGCTTGCCGGCACGCTAGTCCCCGTTGTGTCGACCAACACTTGGTGGTTCGGCGGCTAAGAGGTGCTGCACGAACCTTGTCCACACAATTGGACACCGTAAGAACCTACCCACAAGTGAGGTAACTCGATGACACGAGCAATCCACTAGAGTTATCTTTCGGCTCTCCATCGGGGAGGCACAAGACCCCTTACAATCACCACGATCAGAGCCGGAGACAATCACCAACCTCCGCTCAACGATCCTCGCTGCTCCAAGCTGTCTAGATGGCGGCAACCACCAAGAGTAACGAGTGAATCCTGCAGCGAAACACGAATGCCAAGTGCCACTAGATGCAATCACTTAAGCAATGCGCTTGGATTCTCTCCCAATCTCACAATGATGATGAAACAATGATGGAGATGAGTGGGAGGGCTTCGGCTAAGCTCACAAGGTTGCTATGTCAATGCAAATGTCCAAGAGAGTGAGCTTGAGCTGGCCATGGGGCTTAAATAGAAGCCCCCACGAAATAGAGCCATTGTACCCCCTTCACTGGGCACAACTCGGGGTGACCGGACGCTCCGGTCAGTTCGACTGGACGTAGGACCCCAGCGTTCAGTCGCCCGATGCTTGCCATGTGTCATCGGCTTCAAACGCCGATCGCCCGATCTCAACGGTCAAGTGACGACCGGACGCGTCAGTTAGAAAGTGATCGGACGTAGGACCCCAGCGTCCGGTCATTTCCAGTAAGGTTCCAAACGCAAAATTTCACGACCAGACGCGTCCGATCATGCTCGACCGGACTCACCCGGCGTCCGGTCACTCCACATTTCCTCTGTGCGCCTCACGTCAGCGTACGTCAGCATTGACCGGACACACCCTGCCAGCGTCCGGTCACTTTTAGCGCCAGCATCCGGTCGAAGACCGAAACCGCGCACTCACTGCTGCCACTGACCGAACGCAGGACCCCAGCGTCCGGTCACTGCACCACCAGCGTTCGGTCACTCTGTGAACCCCTGTCTCTTTTGTATAGGGCGCCGGTGGTACCATCGGACTGTCCGCACTTTACGGGCGGACACTCTGCCGGTGAAGTTTCTAACCCTTGCTCAAATGTGCCAACCACCAAGTGTATCACCTTGTGCACATGTGTTAGCATATTTTCACAAGCATTTTTAAGGGTGTTAGCACTCCACTAGATCTTAAATTTATATGCAATGAGTTAGAGCATCTAGTGGCACTTTGATAATCGTGTTTCAATACGACTTTCACCCCTCTTAATAGTACGGCTATCTAATCTAAATGTGATCACACTCGCTAAGTGTCTTGATCACCAAAACAAAATGGCTCCTACTATTTATACCTTTGCCTTGAGCCTTTTGTTTTTCTCTTTCTTTTTTTTAAGTTCAAGCATTTGATCATCACCATGCCATCACCATTGTCATGATCTTCGCCATTGTTTCATCATTTGGAATAGTGATACCTATCTTATAATCACTTTGATAAACTAGGTTAGCACTTAGGGTTTCATCAATTAACCAAAACCAAACTAGAGCTTTCAATGTTCCGTTTGTGCGAACGACCAGAACACACGATAGAGGACATGCCTCAATAGGTTCCGAAAAAACATCCCTCCGGTGTCCACAAACCATTTCAAGCCAGGGTTGTAGTGATGCATTGCACATAAGATGCGGGGCACCCTGTTGTATGCTTGCTCCCAAGTACCCCATCGAATCGCTAGAGCAATTTGCTTAGCACGCCAAGCCTTTCCGTATGTCACATCGTACCTAGCGAATCCAGATATTGACTGTTGTAAAGAAGACACCGAGATGTCGTTATTATCATCAATGAGCCCCAATATACGACGGACAAGGTAACGTGCAGTGAGTTGCTGATGATTTTCCTTCCTCCTATTGTCTAGGCAAGTATGGGGTTCGACAACTTTAGTTATCCTCCACTTGCCATCAATCTGTCTCTTTCGTGCATTTAACCTCCACATACAACCGTTTTTACATATCACGTGGTATCTCAACTCCTGGTCCGAATGAGTGACGGTGTACGGTCTATGGTGGTACACAGCATAGTCCTGAAGGAAGAGTTTCATCTCTGACATTATGTTGAATATCATCCCCTTCCTAAGGGTTTCTTTCTCATAGATATACAATGAATTCCTACATAACTGGAGACCGGTATCACAAACTACCATATCCGTCATGCTGACATCCCAATAGTTCGGAACGCCCATGAAAGATACGTTCTTGGACCTTAGTTGCCAAGCTCAGCCATGGGCACATTGAAACCTTGGATAACCCTAGTATAGCGGGACCAGTGAGCAGGGTTGTGCAAGGGCATGATGACATAGTGTGCCATAGTCTTCCCAGTATCAAACCTCCCATTCAGTGTGAAATCACCGTCAAACTTTGCATTCAAACGGACATAAAGGTCGTTGAAGCTAGGAGGTTCATCAAACCATTCTAATTCTTCTTCCATATCCTCAAACATACCATCTTCTCTCTAACACTTCCTCCATACAAAACTCTAACACAACAATGCATCTACAAAAGCATTAAAAGAAACTTCATCATATCGTCGAAATCGTCGTACGTAATGTCTATAGTAATATTAATACATATTCTAACTATAATTGTACTAACTAATCTAATATTAACATCTATACAAGGCTAACTACATCAACTAATTAGACTAAATCCAATGTATAACTAGACTCAATAACTGTAATAACTAAACTACCTAACTTTACTACCTATAGTAACTTACTATATTACCTATACTAACTAAACTAAATAACTTTACTAACTCTACTAACTATACTGTAATAATTTTACTACCTATTAGGGAAGTACCTCGCTGCAGCGCGCTAGACCGGGCCAGGAGGCGCGGGCGTAGTCCTCGGCGGGCAGCCGCCGTGCGTGGCCGAAGGGGGTGGCGGGCCGGCGTGGGGGCTCGGCGGCGGGCTGGCTGGCGCGGGCGGACGCGGCCGCGGCGGCCGGCGTGCTCGGTGGTGGGCTGGCGCGGGCGGACGCGACGGCCAGGCGGCCTTGCTGCGCTACTCGGGCAACGGCGGCTGCTCGGCCACTGGCGGACGCGGGCAGCGGCGGTCGGTTTTATTCGGCTCTGCCGCGCCACGGATCAGGGCACGGCAGTGCTGCGCCAAGATCGGTGGCGCGGCAGGCCCTGCTCCGTCAGCGGTCAGCGACTCCGGTCGCCGCCACGTCAGCCATCTGCCACGCCACCATGCATGGCGCGGCACAGCCATTTAGCCACGCGCAGGACAATAGGCGCGGCCAAAAATGTTAGTTTTAAAAAAACCCGACCGTATTGCAAATTAGTTTTCAAAAAGCGTTAAAATTAAAAAAAAAATCACCCGGGACTCGTCAGAAGAGGCAGAGCTGGAGCAGAGCAATTTCGCTCCCGTCCCGCATCGACCATGGCGGGGCTCCGGCTGGCCGCCGTCGCCTTCCACCTGTGCCTCCTCGCGTCGTCGTCATCTGCTCTTCGGCCCGCGACAACCGCGAGCGAGAGCGGCGGCGGCAGCCGCCTACCACTTCCAGCCCGCCAAGAACTGGCAGGTGGCAGAACGGTGAGCGCGCTGACTTCTCCTCTCTAGCCGCTGTGCATGCTAGTGCTTCGATCCGAACCAGATGATCTGAACCGATTCGTGTGGTTGTCCGATCGCGCGGCGAGCTGCTCATCCCGGTGGATTTCCTTGGCCGTCTCGGGCGATCCTCATATCCGAATGGTACGTGCTGACTCCTTCATGTTCTTGGTGCTCTGTTCTTGGTTTTCATACCCCGGCAGATGTAGAATTTGCTTTGCTCCGCTGAAGCTGAATTGTGTCGCTTGATCATGTCGCGTGTGTATCTAATTAAATTGAATCGCGCGGATTAAACTCAATTAATTAGTCTGGATGACATCCTGGGAGGAATATAGTAAGTACCAGTAATAGTCAGCAGCATGAACCTATCCATAGGCGGTAAGAAAGCAGACAAAGAAAGGGACAAACAAACCATGGAAAGATGCACGTGTGGCCAACGTTGATAGGGTAGATTGGAGTGCCAAGTGTGCTTGCCACCGTGGACCTGCTTTTGGAGTCGGCCGTGTCTCATATCTCAAGACTTTTTCGCATAAATCTTGCCTGCTCTATAGCATGAGTGGATTAGCTGCAACACTGAAAAGAAATCATCTTGTTCCAATTCAGGAGTAAAAAACACAACAATCTTTCAAAAAAAGGAAACATGAAAACATCAAACTGAGATGATTCAGCTAACAAAACCATGCAGGTCTCTACCTTTGTGCCTAAAATCACCGGACCATCTGCTCTCCCGCGGGGCTCCTCGGCGTGCTCTTCCGGGGGGCTAGGCCAGCGGCTCTCCCGGTCGTGCCAGCGGCCTCCACCGGCGTCGGGGACGGTGGCTCGGTCCGCGGCGCCCTTTGGGCCAGGTTTTCGGGCCACTGCGCCGGATCTGGCGTCCCCCTGGTCGGATCCGCTCTGCCCGCGCGCGGTTCCGCGGCGTGGTGGAGGGAGGCGGCTACGGCGGAGTGGTGGGGCAGCCTACGTGCTCCGGCCGTCCGGATCTACGATGCGTGGGGGTGGCAGTGGTGCAGCTCTCGGCGGCGGCGTCGTGGTGGCGTGGCCTGCCCTGGCTTTGCAGGGCGTGCCCCGGCGACAGCTCTCGTTGGCGGCGCCGTGGTGGCGTAGCCGGCCCTGGCTTTGCAGGGCGTGCCCCGGCGACGCCATGGTGGCGTCGGCCGACGGTGGCCTGGCGTTGGCACGCCCATAGTTCCTTGGTGGCGCGGCTGGCGGTGCCAAGCGGGGGTTGTTGCATCTCCGCCATCCCTGATGCTGTCTCTGGCGGTCCCTGGGCCGGATCGTCTCCGGTGGAGACGAGGGCGACCTAACGGCGGCAGTTCGATGCGGAGGCTGCTGGAGGCTCCGTGTGGCGTGGTTGAGGCGGGACTGGCTTGGTGGGGGTTGGAACGTTGGTGGGCTGGGCAACTGGGGCTTCTTCTGATCCCGGCCCTCTTCTCCCTGTCAGCTGCCTTTCCCCTTCCTCGGGTTGGTTTTCCGTGGCGGAGCTGGCCGGTTCTGCTTGCTTCTGGCCGGCTTTGCCGGTTCTGGCGGGAGGCGGAGTCTCGATGGGCTTCTCCCGGCACTTTCTCCTGACCGGCGTCCCTTGGGGCGGCGGTCGGGTGGGGTTGCTGCTGAGCCATCGCCACACCCTGCCTCCCTAGTAGGGTTTGGTCTCCGGCGACGACGATATGGAGGTTGCATGAGGTCGGGATGAAAGCTTGGACGACGATGTTTGCAAACGCCGTGCCCTCCTTGGAGGCATCCTTTTCTTCCTCTCCTCCTACATGCTGGATTTTGCAGGTGAAAACCTTCCCTCAACAGGCTAGCTTGTCGATGCTCTTGGCGTCATTTCCTTCTTGAAGGCTTTGCTAGGCGATCCAGTTCCGCTGTGGAATGACGCTTCCCCAAGGTTGCCGGGGCTCGATGCTCCATGGGTGATGGTGCTCGGTGCTCTAAATTGTTTTTTCCTAGTTGAGGTTCTTCGGCCAAGTTGTTGATAGTTGAGTACTTGATTTTAGTTGGGTCGATTCGACCAAGTTGCAAGTGGTGCCGTGAGTTGTGACAGTTGTGCCAAAGTTGTGCAGAATAAGTGGGACACTCTCCTCAGTTGTATGATTTTTCTGATCCAGTTTTCATTCAAAAAACTGGGCTGACACTTGCCTTTTTTCTTTCTTAATAGAAATCGCGGCAAAGCTTTTGCCGTCCTTTCTAAAAAAAAAAAGATTGGCTATGCTGTCTATCAGTGTTCAGTCTGTGTAACACTTAAGCTGCTGAATCTGCAGATCATGGTGATATACTTCTGGTAATAAATGACAAAGCGACGTTAATTCTGGTGTTATACTCCTACTATGAACAGGGCCGATGTACAACAACGGCATGTACCATTTCTTCTACCAGTACAACCCGCATGGCGCGCTGTGGGACATCGGCAACCTCTCCTGGGGCCACTCCGTCTCCGGCGACCTCGTCAACTGGGCCGCCCTCGACACGGCGCTGGACCCGACGTCGCCCTTCGACGCCAACGGCTGCTGGTCGGGCTCCGCCACCATCCTCCCCGGCGGCACCCCGGCCATCCTCTACACGGGCATCGACGCCAACGGGGAGCAGGTGCAGAACGTGGCGTTCCCCAGGAACCCGGCCGACCCGCTCCTCCGCGAGTGGGACAAGCCCAGCTACAACCCCGTCATCCCGTTCCCTGCCGACGTCCCCGGCGACAAGTTCCGGGACCCCTCGACGGCGTGGCTGGGCCGCGATGGGCTGTGGCCCGTCGTGGTGTCCGCCGAGGTCCGCGGCGTGGCCTCCACGCTCGTGTACCGGAGCCCGGACTTCCTCCGCTGGGAGCGTGCCACCACCGCGCCGCTGCACGCCTCGCGCGCCGCGGGCATGGTGGAGTGCCCGGATCTGTTCCCGGTGAAGGAGGAGAGCGGCGACGACGACGGTGAAGGGCTGGACGCGTCGGCGAGCGGCGATGGGGTGCGGCACGTGCTGAAGCTCAGCGTGATGGACACGCTCCAGGACTACTACATGGTGGGGCGGTACGACGACGCGGCGGACGCGTTCGTGCCGGCGGAGCCCGAGCGCGGCGACGACGTGCTCGCCTGGCGGCGGCTGGACTATGGCCACGTGTACGCGTCCAAGACCTTCTTCGACGCGCGCCACAGCCGGCGCGTGCTCTGGGCGTGGGCCAACGAGTCCGACAGCCAGGCCGACGACGTCGCCAAGGGCTGGTCCGGAGTTCAGGTCCCCGCCGGCACCCTTGCTTTCCCCGATCAGTCTCTGACACACTCACTCACCGCTCGCTGGATTGTGCGACGTACGCAGACGTTCCCGAGGAAGCTGTGGCTGGACGAGGACGGGAAGCAGCTGCGTCAGTGGCCGGTGGAGGAGATCGAGACGCTGCGGAGGAAGCGCGTCGGCCTGCGCCGCGGCACGGTCCTGAGCGCCGGAGGCATGAACGAGATCGTCGGCGTCGCGGGCTCGCAGGCGGACGTGGAGGTCGCGTTCAAGGTCCCGAGCCTGGCGGAGGCCGAGGCGCTGGAAGCCAGCTGGCTGCTGGACCCGCAGAAACTGTGCGGGGAGAAGGGCGCCTCGGTGCCCGGCGGCGTCGGGCCGTTCGGGCTCATCGTGATGGCCTCCGGCGACCTGCGTGTGCACCGACCTGACGAGGTCGACAACGAAGGCCGGCGTGTACAAGCCGCCGTACGGAGGATTAGTGGACTTCGACATTGACGAGCACGAGAGCATCAAATTGAGAACCCTGGTGAGTTTTTTTTGGTGATTCATTTGCTGCACTGTTCTTCAGCGATTTGCTCAGTTTGTTTGGAATCTACACAGATTGATCACTCGGTGGTGGCGAGCTTCGGAGCTGAAGGGCGGATGTGCATCACGGCTCGAGTGTACCCTGAGCACGCAGAGACGAGCAACAGCCACATGTTCGTGTTCAACAATGGCACGGGCACGGTGGAGGTGTCCAGGCTCGAGGGCATGGGAGCTCGCCGCAGCGACCGTGAATGCTGTTGGGGATGACGGCTTGGTTATGTCTCAATCTAAAGACGAAAGTGAATCCTATTAATTATCTTCAGGTTATGTGTTGATAATATGAGGTCCGTTTGATTTGATTGCCTGGGGCTGGGAGAGAAAGAAAAAGATTGTATTTTTCAAATAAGACACGTTGAGAAATCCATACTGGTTGATTTGGGGAGGAGGAAAAAAATGAATTCCACAGATCTGGCTCGCCAGTAGGCCTAGCAGCTTAACCATATTCGCAACAGACTTGTTAGCGCCGGGCGTCCGATCTAGGACGCTAGCGTCGGGGACGGTACCCTCTCAGCGAGCGAGCGAGCACCCCAACACGTCGGGCTTGCGGACGAGCGCCCCAGCAGCGGGCCCGCGTCGCCAAAGGCTTCCCACGAGCATCCCATGTGTAAATCATGATCTACTTTTGAAACATCCTGATGCAACAGTTTCAACGTACAAAGAAGACAGATGAAACACTTGAAACATGCGTGCGAAGCATTTGCAAAAACACCTGAAAAACACTTGAAAACCATTGCAAACATATGCAACATCCAGATGAAACACTTGCAACAGACGTGTGAAAACACCTGAAACCACTTAAAAATACGCTTGCAACATGCATGTATATGCAACATCTAGATGAAAATATTTGCAGCATACATATGATACAAATAAAACATTTGGAACATACATTTGAAACATATGTGAGAATAGCCATTGCAACATTTGCAATATCCCGATCTACTTTTGCAACACCAATACGAAACACTTCCAACATACATCCGAAACACCTAAAATATATGTTTGCAACAAGCGCTTTCAGTGCAACATTTCCTTGCTGCTTGGGAATGGAGGCTCGCGGTGGCGCGGAGCTCACCGCTCCGATGGAGAAGGCAACGACAGGTCCGGTGGGGAAGGCCGTGGCGGGTTGCTCCGGTGGAGAAGACGGACCGCGCGCTGGAGAAGGCTGCGGTGGGCAGGAGACACCATGGAGAGGGTGGAAGATGGACAGCCACGGTGGGGCGCGATGGAGATGTCGACCGGTGACCGGTGTCCGGACGCCGTGAAGAACGCCGAGGTGGCACAGTGGAGCGCTGTCGTGGCGCTGCGGTGGAGAGCCTTTTGAAGAGGATGAGTGGATAAGAGGATTTGATATTGGCAGTTGGGCTAGTGTCGCAGCCCAACTGCGGCATCTGGACGATCGGATGGCTGTGTGTAAGCATTTACCTATTCTGGAATCGAAGTTTTTTGCTTGAGCACATCAGACAACTTGCCCCTTTCTTAAGTCATACTCCATCTGTACAAAAGTTTAACACGTTTTGTTTTCTTAATACATCGATTTTTCTATGCATATAGACATACTCACTCCATCCTAAAATAAATGTCCATCTCCATCTTTTATTTTGAGAAATTAACCAATCTTATGTATTTAGAAAAAAAACAAAACATATTTTACAATTTAGAATTAAAACACCTCCGTAACCTGGCCAAAAATGGTTTTTAAGGTGGTTTCGTCCTTTTTAGTTCAAGAAAAACACCTAATAGGGGTTTTAAAACAAAAAATGTCTTAAGCATCTAAAAATTCTAAGAATAATTCTGGAGATATGTTGGGACATGAGAAATCTTAATAAAATATTTCAGCGTCACAAAAATATATTAGAAGCTTCCAAAAATTGGATTTAATGGTACATAAAATGAAAAAATGTAACCAGAAAATTCCTAATTGTATTTTGAAGACTTTCACACAACAAAAAATGCGAGATGCGAGGCCATGTGTGTCTCTGTTCCTAGAGCTAGTAAGAACTGCACATAAGCAATGGTGTGATGATCATGATATCTGTTGAGCGTGCACATCTCCAACATGGTCTCTGTAAATAAAAGAAAAAAAAAATAGCCGTCCACCTACCGAAAATGCGAGGAGCTTTCTGATCCTGACGTTTCATCAGTATTATGGAGAAGAAAGCGTGTTCCACCAAGTAAACAACACCTGAATGACTCAGCACCCCATCCGCTTAGCATTACTTTGTTATTGGGTAAGGCGCTAAGCATGCTTAGGCACTAATGCAAGAGAGTCAAGTGCCCAAGTCTAAAACAAGTGTTAAACTCGGAGACTTGGAGGACAGTTGCGGCTGAAGTCTTCTGCAATCTCCAAGCTATCCATATTTTCTATTAGCTATAAAAACACCCTGATCCAGCCATGGCAATGGTGTGGAATTTCACCTTCGCCTTTCTGTTCTTCGTCTCTTCCTCCAATCGTTCTCCCCGGCTCGCGCCATGAACGGGAAGCAGAGCCTGCGCCATGGCCGAACTGCGTACCATTTCCAGCCTGCCAAGAACTGGATGAACGGTACGCAGGATCTGTGCTTGATCATGTCAGAACCATAGAAACCAGGAAGAAGAAGCAAACTGACTTTTCTTTCTGTTTTTATTTGCATATGTGCGTCTCTTGATTTTGCTGGAACACGTGGTGTGTGGATAAAACTGAACAGATCCAAATGGTACGCATTCTTCTTTAGGAGTATCTCGTAGCTAGTTCTCTGGCAATACTCAATAGTGTCACCTGTTCTTCGGTTCTCAGCTCGATATCTTGGACAAAATTCAGTCTCAACTCTTAAAACAATTCGATCTAATCTTAAATTTTGGATTTTTTTTTTTCATACAAATGACACCGAGTGCTTGTGTGGCAGGGCCTTTGTACCACAAGGGCATGTACCACCTGTTCTTCCAGTACAACCCGCACGGCCCACTGTTCGGCATCGGGAAGCTCTCCTGGGGCCACTCCGTCTCCGGCGACCTGGTGAACTGGGCCTTCCTGGGCACCGCGCTGGACCCGACGTCGCCGTTCGACGCCGAGGGCTGCTGGTCGGGTTCCGCCACCACGCTGGCCGACGGCCGCCCGGCCATCCTCTACACCGGGCGCGACGCCAACGACGTGCAGGTGCAGAACGTGGCGTTCCCCAAGAACCCGTCGGACCCGCTCCTGCGGGAGTGGCACAAGCCCAGCTGCAATCCGGTCGTCCCGCAGCCGGCCGACGTGACGCGCAACAACTTCCGGGACCCCACCACGGCGTGGCTCGGCCGCGACGGGCTCTGGCGGTTCGCCGTCGTCGCCGAGGTCGGCGGCGTGGGCTCCACCGTGGTGTACCGCAGTGCGGACTTCGTCCACTGGGAGCGGAACCCCGCGCCGCTGCACGCGTCCCCCGACGTGCCCGTCTGGGAGTGCCCGGACCTGTTCCCGGTGGCGGAGCGCGGCACGGAGGGGCTCGACACGTCGGCGACTGCGAGCGGCGGGCCCGGGGTGAGGCACGTGCTCAAGCTCAGCAAGGCCGCCGACGAGGACTACTACGTGGTGGGGCGGTACGACGACGAGGCCGACACGTTCGCGCCGGTGGAGGACGGCGACCACGACGTCCGGAACTGGCGCCGGATCGACCACGGCCACCTGTTCGGGGCCAAGACGTTCTTCGACGCGCGGAAGAAGCGGCGCGTGCTGTGGGCGTGGCTGGACGAGACGGACAGCCGCTCCGACGACGTCGGCAAGGACTGGACGGGCATCCAGACGTTCCCGAGAGCGCTGTGGCTGGACGCCGACGGGAAGCAGCTGGTGCAGTGGCCGGTGGAGGAGATCCAGACGCTGCGGAGGGGGCGAGTCGCGCTGGTGGGCGCGGAGATCGGCTCCGGCGGCCTGCGCGAGATCGCCGGCGTCGAGGCCCTGCAGGCGGACGTGGAGGTCGTGTTCGAGGTCCCGAGCCTGGAGTATGCCGAGGAGCTGGACCCCAAGTGGCTGCTTGATCCCCAGAAGATGTGCGCGGAGAAGGACGCTTCCTCGCCGGGCCCTGGCGGCGTCGGGCCGTTCGGGCTGGTCGTGATGGCGTCCGGCGACATGCTGGAGCAGACCACCGTCTTCTTCAGGGTGTTCCGGCACGGTGGCACGTACAAGGTCCTCATGTGTGCCGATCTGACAAGGTATATATTGCATGCAACTCTGCCAAACTAAACCAAACGCCCCTGTTTGTTTACCAATTCAGATTCTAATAAACAAACATAAAAACAACTATCTTTTGCAATCATTTTTGCTGCAAATATGGAAGTACAGGTCATCGACAAAAGAGGGGGTGCACAAGCCAGTCTATGCAGGATTCGTTGGAGTGGACGTGGAGAAGGACAGGAGAATATCGCTGAGAACACTGGTGAGATTTTCAGTGGCAGCGGCAGAAAACTTGTCTTCATTCTCTAGTTGAAGCTTTGTGATAGTACTAGTACATCCCTGAGGATTAACAAAGGTGACACTCACGTCACGTCACGTTGACCAAAAAAACAGATTGACCACTCTGTCATCGAGAGCTTCGGAGGCGGGGGCCGGACGTGCATCACGGCCCGAGTGTACCCTGAGCACGTGGCAGCAGGCGGCAGTAGCCACCTGTACCTGTTCAACAACGGAGCTCACCCAGTGACCGTGTCCAAGCTCGAGGCCTGGGAGCTAGGGACGGCAAGCATCAACGTTGAAGAAGACTACCGTGTGGCTCCACTTTAATCGCCCGTGGTTGTTCCAGAATCCTGTCGGATGAGTGGATGACGCTGGATAGATATATGAGACGGCAACCATCACGTTAGTGAAGCATGCATGTGTGTCAAAATAAAGCTTTAGGATGTCCGTCCCATTGTCGCTGCCCTATGCCGTATGTATGTATGGATGGATAGTAGTCCTCTCGGTGGCACAGTACTACCTAACACTATCTCCAACAACCGTTACTCAAAATATAACACCTATTTTATGTTTGGGTAGCACAACAGACAAAGAGTTCAATATCTATTTTTGAGCTTCTCCAGCAACATGACCCTAAAAGAGAACTCTTTCTGCAAATGGGTCTCCAGGAGAGAGGATACTCAGATTTGGGTTATACCTCTCCTGATACCCAAAATGTGTCTTCCATATAAGTATTCTGTTGAAGGCTATAGGTATTCTGTTGGAGATCTATTTTGGATTTGAGTCTCATGATGGGTCTCCTGTTGGACACAACCTAACAAGGCCATTTTGTGATCTAATGCTCTGAATAATGTAGCTTTGGCAAGTATATTAGCTAGAGTCTCCACATTAACATCAGAATTTCTCTGTTGATGAATTCCGGGTCAGGGTCAAGAGTCGGAAAGGTCCAATGAAGATACGAGATAACGAGAATAAGCTTGGCATGCTCAGATTGAAGAACACCTTGCAAATTGCAACGCGTCCGAGAAAACCTGAGCAAAAGTTAGGCCTGCAAAAAGGCCAACTAGTTATGGGCCTAGACTTCGTGCTCAGGCCTCCCTAGTGGGAAGGTTCGGGCCAGGCCTGAGCGTCCAGCACCTGAGTTTTCAGTGTAAAAATAAATGAAAATAATATTTTGGCCAGGTTCAGGCTAAGAAAATATTTCTGGACAGTCATACCTCTGTTTAGGCCCTAACCAATTAGGTGAACGACCTAGGCCAAACCCATTGATCTCGGGTCGGGCCGAGCCGAGTTTGCCTAGTTGAGTTGGCTGCAAAATCCTACAAACACCTCTCGAAAAGGATTCGTCGGGAAGGGTGCACCTAGGGTTAGTTCTAGAGTCATATGGTCGCCTGGAACATCGATAATTCAAGTCAAGAAACTTGGAGGACAACAAGATATGGGTTTGACAACGCTAGGGTTTGGAATGCATTAAAACGTAGATGTAGATTGATTTCGATCGACTAGTAGATACCCTTAATCGATCATACCCATTAGAAAATATTTACGATACCGAAATATGCATGTTTCCAAACTCCAACTTAGACCTGTCAAAACCGCTTTAGTCGGATTGGCAAACCGACCTAGATAGTTTTACCAGAATTGACTCGATAGCCTAATTTAGTATTCAGCGGGTATAATTTGCTTTAAATTTGTGTTGTGTTGTTTTTTAAACGAGATTAAACTCTTTTAAGAAAGCAACAAGTTACATGGAACGCTAGGGTTACCAACAGCATTACAACTCCACACCACAAGTTTAAACTCAAATTCACTGGGGATACCAGCAGCATTACATCTCCTCGACACAAAAGAACTAAATTTCAAACACATCAGTTGCCATCAAAGTAGTAGGTCTGAACTTTAGCAACCATCCCGGGATCGACTCCAATGCTTGATTGATGTGTTCCTTCTCCTTCTCCTTCAATAGCACGCTCCACCTCTGCATCAACAAAACCGCGTGGTATAACACATCAGTAGGAGCTTTGAGAAATGATTTCTCAATAGTCATCTTGTTTCTTGTAGTCCAAATAGCCCAAGCAAAGCCTGCGGATAAAAAGATAAGCAATCTGCTCGGCAAACGCCCCTTGCCTTACGAGAAATCTCCCAAGGAAGAGGGATAGTCTTCCTGTTAGCAACCCCAAGTATATTGGTTCACAGATAACTTGATTCACTGCTAATTAGGGTACAGGACCTCAAGGGGAGGGAGGTCGGAGTAGAGAATGAAGGGGAACCGGGTATAGAGAGAGATAGAGGCTTGAGGAATAAGATGAGCAGTCCCAGAGGAAGGAGGAAGAGGAACAGTAGGTAGGAGATGGTTTCTTCTGATAATTGTTTGATCCTTTTCCAGTTGCTGCTCGTACGCTTTTGTAGATGACATCCATAGGTCTAGGCAATACTCAACTAGGACTAGGACCAGGCCTAGGCCCATATGGTGGCCCAACCAAGGGTGATACCTAACATTCCTCCCTCCTTGAGCTTCGACTTGCCCCCAAGCCGATGGAGACAGTTCGGTACCACCAGGATCCCATGGCACTGCAAGTCCATAATGCCGAGAAGCAATTCGGCATCACAACAGACCTGAGTATCTGATATCCCTACATCCTTGTGTCTTGGTTCATTCCCAATCTGATGCTAAAACATTGAATCGTCTGGGTCCCAAGGTGTATGTAAATCTTCATTGTATGCTTCTTGGAGCAGACGATCACTAAAGAGCAAAGCATGTTTCTGCTAGGAGGGTACAAATAGTTTCTGAAATGAAACCCATTCAGCACCTGAGTCCTTCCTAGCAACATTTTTAATCAGTGAATAACCTCCAGCTGTTAGCTCATTTATCTGGCAGTGAGCTAAATCCGAGTATAGAACCACTCTTATCACTGCCTCTTTGGTGGCTCTAGACCCAACTAAACATATCCATGCCGATGGTGCCCATAGTGTTTCCAACTTGACAAACACACCTTGTGGACTTAACTGATGTTGCAGCTTGAGCACCTTGTAGGCAGCGGGTACATGGACTCCATCAGAATCATCAGAACCACCAACAGAGATTGATAGATGTAGGTGATACCACATAACCACTGAACTGCATGCCCAAATAGATGACAGCCAAGAGAGTTGCACCGATATAGAATGAACCCTAAAAGTAAGCATATTCATGTTGCTGTAATCCTCTAGATTCAGAACCACACTGGAACTAAGCAATTGGCGCTTCTTTTTAACTGGCCAAATAGAGCTCAACAGTAGGAAACATCTAGGGGACTTGCACCAATCTAATATGCCAACCAAAGTAACAGGGCCATCCAAAACCAACATGTTTGCTGAATGTCCGAAGATTGACAGTAGGAGCACCATAGAGCTGATAGGTCTCATCTCTGCAAGTAGTACCCAACAACTGATGCCAAACTCATGAAATAGAGAGTGAGAATCAAACTGTGTGATCCCACCACGCTTCAACTCAAAGTATGTTGGGATCACTAATGCAGGTAGCTACCATGGTGGCTTCCAGAAAAAATGAAAACACAATTGTCCGTGTTTTCGGACCACCGACGAGTAAATTTGTATTTGCGCGTCTGGCTCGGATGGTGTGCTCGGAGGACACAAGGGTTTATACTGGTTCGGGCGGAACGTTCCTACGTCCAGTTCGCTACTGCTTGTGTTACCAACACTTGGATTGCAGTATGGGTTATAAACAGGCGAGAGAGGGAGAGGATCTCAAGTCTCTGGTGAAAGAAGTGAACGGGTGCTGAGAGCTCGCTTGCTGCTCAGCCATGTGCTCGTGTCGTGCTCTTGTATTCTGATTTCGTCCCCCTTTTCATGGGGCGCCCTGCTTCCCCTTTTATAGGTGAAGGGAAAGCGTGGTTTACAGCGGAGGAAAAGGAGAAGAACGAGAGAGAGAGAGAGAAGAAGACTTCCAGGGTCGCAACCATGTTCGTCACTGGTCCCATGCGAAGGCGTCATCACAGTTTGGCACGCAGGCCATTACATCAATTTGACAATATCTTAGTGGCTCCAGCCATATTGTCATACTCACGACATGTAAGCCATGAATTAATTACATACATGCATCACATACACATAAGGACTATACCAGTCACAAATTCCTGCAAAACAGAGTTAACCGATTCCGACGTCTAATCTTAAAACGCTGAAAACACCATCTTCCTGGCCGTTTTTCGCAAATCTAATTTCAGCGAAATCAGCAAAGCGGGTGAGAATCAGATGTAAATTTTTTTTCTACAATTTTTATATAGAATTCGTCTCAATCTGAGGTCGTATGCAAAAGTTATGGCTGTTTTACCGAACAGCACTTTTTCTTACACCCCGGCCCTCGGCAGTAGATCCAATATATCACCATTGCGCATCACATGCGCTCGGCTCTTTACCTAGGTTCGATTCGATCAATCTGATTGATCTCCATCTTGCCATGATTGGATTTACATGTATCACTTAACTCGGATGGCGAAATTCCGACCGGTACGAGTAGATCGTTACAAGACCAACACGGTAAAATCACGTACCATGATCAGAGACTTATCTACAACCGCGTATATCTCCATACACACTCATCCGACCCTATAACAACGCAGTAACAGCTCTGATACCACTGAAGGGTTATGAGGATGATACGCTAGCCAGAAAACAAAAATTTGACCTCATAAACCAGGATCTACTGCTAGTTATAGATCACGGGATTACCACTAGACGCGTAGGTACAGCGGAAGCGACTCGACGTAGTCGAACGCGTCGTAGCAGTGCCGTGTAGTTGCGAGGTCATCCGTTCGTTCGTCCCCTTCGTGCGGTTCGTCCTTGTGCTCCAGATGTAGCACCTTCGAGGTATCCACACGTACAGGGAGGAAGCGTTGCGCCTCAGAACTGCTATGTCCGCGAGGAGCAGCAGGCACGGGCATAGGATGGGCGACGATGGCTGCCAAAAGGCGTGGATTCCTTAGCCCTATTGCCCACCCCACATATTTATAGGCGTCCCTAATGAGCTCCTGAGTTGGAGGCCTATTAGTAACCCTAAGCCTTGTCTAATTCGGATCCAATCTGAATTAGGCTTCCATCCCCTTAAGCGTGTGGCCCTATGGGTTCATGCACACATAGACATGGCCCGAGTACTCCTACTCAGCCATTAGTTGATAGCGGCCTCTAGCAAGGCATGTCAACTCCTATGTGTACGCAAAGATCATATCAGACGAACCACCATAAAACCACATACTTGTTATTCCCTTGCCTCATGATATTTGGTCCAACTCATAGGTTAACACTTAACCCAAGCACGGTCATGCATTTCTTGATCTAATCACTAGAGTGATCTAGTGATATCTCTCTCATATATAGAGGGGCAAATTCCATCTTGATTGTCTATGTCTCATAGCATGTTTCCCGATAAACCCAAAAACCACCTTTATAACTACCCTGTTACGGAGTAGCGTTTGATAGTTCCTGAGTAGGTCGTTTCACATCTTGAATACATACAACAATCTCATGTCTAAGGACATAACGTACATGATGTGAATAGAGATAATAACGACATCTCACGTTGGGTCAGTCTAGCCCCATGTCATACATGTGCCCACATTATTAGTTTGACATTTCCATGTCTATGACTTGTGAAACATAGTCATCAACTAATAATGTGCTGATACATTATTCATGTGTGTTCTCACACGAACTCTGACCAGGGACAACATTAGAATAACCATACAAGTAAAAGAGTTTCACAAATAATTCACATAATTGCTAATCGATACATGTTGTCTTTAATGGAAATTCAATGAACTCATAATATATCATGGATACAAGGCAATATAATCATCTCTATGATTATCTCTAGGGCATACTCCCAACACGCACAACATTGCTCAATATGTCGCATTCATTGGACTTTTCTTGAAATAATGAATGGATACATCGCTTTTGTATGTAGACTTATTACAGATGCGAGAAGGGATTTGAGGCCAGGGCGGAGCAGGTGACTACCAAAGCCTATAAAAAAACTCGTCACCGACATACATCACGAGGTGCGCATCTAGGCCATCGTAACCTACTACGGGTCGAAGCTTGGAGAGAGGAAAACCAAGAAAGACGCAAAGAGAGATGCAGCTAACCCAGAAGCAGTACCTTGAGGTAAATGAAGAACATCAATATTGATTCGTTTTGAGATTAAGTTGGTTTAATTTGATCTTCTTATATGTCCAATACTTGATGACGTGTAGATGATTCCATGGTGGTGCCAAGCGTATCCCGAGTGCTGGGCGATGATGGTGGAGAGGTGGTTCATGGAGGAGTACCTCAAGATGCATAGGGATGTCCGGGACCATCATTTGCAGATGCAAGGTCCAGCACACCATCAAGGCAGCCGCAGCCTCACCGGATACAAATAAGCATGGGTACGTGAATTCATTTATCTATTGTGATGTTTAGTTCTGCCTGATTTCTAATCATCGTGCTGTCTTTCTCACAGTCGGCGTCACATAGTGGCTAGGCTTGCTCGGACTTCCAGGCATGGTGTATGGCCCACAAGGGCAAGGCGACGTCCGATGTCTCCTTCAACCTGGAGGACCCGCCCAAGGCATACACGAACCTGAGCATCTACTCCCGCATCGGTGAGTACACTGAGGTGGCGAGGTCGCTCCATGGGCCAGACCACGATCTGAGCACCCAGGACTTCGATGGAGAGGCCGTCATGAGGGAGGGGCAAGGTAAGAAGCATGGGCGGTTCTGGCTTGGTGACGGCGTCATCGACATGGCCTCTACTCCCTCTCTCTCTCCTAGATCCGAGCATAGAACATGAGCGAGAGCTCGGCCATTCGCACACGGCCGACCGCTGCATAGCATCAGGTCGACGCACTCGAGGTTATTCCTATTTTACTTGTCATACATTGATCTTTACACACCTTAATTAGTTTTGCATTACTAAAATATTGGAGTGAAATATTGTAGGCCCGGCTGGAACAATAAATGAGGCAACGTCAGGAGATGGAGGCCGGGCAGCAGAGGATGGCGGCCCAGCTGGAGGCCAAGCGGGCCGAGCGGCAGGCCCTGGCGCAGAGGCTAACGGACATTACGGAGTTCCTACAAGGGCTTGGGCAACGTCTGGGCTTCTCTCTGCCAGCTGGGCTGTTGGTTCCACCTCCGCCTCCGTGTCCTACAGCTACAGCTACTTATGAAAGTTTTTTTACTTTCGCTTGTGCTTTACTTGTATGGCCTCTACCTTTCTAGATTAACTATCCAAATAATTTTATCTCATATGCAATCTTTTCTCCTTTGTGCAGTCTCCATCTGACGGTGGTTCGAATAATCCACCTCATGCACCTCCGAATGATAGAGCTGTGCCTTCACCACAGTCGCAGTGGCCGAGATGAGTGCACGTTGTATTTTTTCATTTGTTGTTCACTTGGTGATGGACTTGTGATATACTTGTGATGCACTTGTGGACTTTGATGAACTTATGATGGGCTTGTGGATTTATTTGGATGGACTTGAGCACTTATTATTATATATGTGATATATATTGTGATGTATGTGATATGTGCGGATGGATATGTGGATGGATGAGATATATATGTGATGGATGAGATATATATATATGTGATATATGCTTGTATGAATTTATTTGTCATGATGGAATGTAAAAAAATTGCCATTTTGGGTCACTTTGCTGAGTGTTGCACTCGACAAAGAACTCCGTTGTCGAGTGCCATAGTCACAGCACTCGGCAAAGCTGGAAATATGGGCGCTCGGAAAACCATTTTTCCAGCTTTGTCGAGTGCCATGACCATGGTACTTGACAAAGAATTTAAAAAAATCAAACTTTGTCGAGTGCCGACCAGAGGGCACTCGGCAAAGAATTTTTTTTTAAAAAAAAATTCAAACTTTGCCGAGCGCCGGCCAGAGGGCTCTCGGCAAAGAATTTTTAGAAGAAAAAAATAAAACATCTTTGCTAAGGACCGGATAGAGGGCACTCGGCAAAGAATTTTTTTTAAAAAAAATAAAAAATCTTTGCCGAGTGCCTGCAGAGTTGGCACTCGGCAAAGCGACCGTCAACGGAGCCGGCGCCGTGACGGTCGCTTTTCTTTGCCGAGTGCCTCCGGGGCTCTCGACAAAGAGAGCTTTGCCGATCAATTTTTTGTCGTGTATTTTTTGCCGAGTGCAATTTAGTCTTTGCCGACCTGAATCCAGTAGTGTGGGTGGTGTAGGGAGTGGAATTTGCAGGCTGACAAAAATCCAGTCCTGTAAAGAAGAGGAAACAAGACTTGTGCGGAGCCGGGGGGTCAGTCGCCGTTTTGGGGCATTTGTTGGACTCTCCTTCTTTTTTTTATGAGAAACACTCTCCTTTTTTTTTAAACTAATAACCAATCTGGACTCGTGTATTCGTGGTTTGGAATTCCTCGTGATTTTAAGAGAAAAGAAAAAGACGGCTCGGACAGTCTAGTCGTGGAGGCCCGTATGCCACATATTGGGTCGATATCTTGGTACGAGCCCGAAGGCCCATCTTTGATCCACCAAGGTTTCTATTCGCTTTTCCTTTCGAGTTTCCCTGTATGGCCATGGGCCTCCCTGTTACACAGGACACAGGACCACACGTCACAGAACTAGTTACACTCAAAAAAAAAAAAAAAAAACTGGGTCAGGTGCCTGGTTACTAACTTGTTCTGGGAAAATGAAGTCATTACTATGGCGGGCTGTGTGTTTCTGCTCCATTTAACGGTACTGTACGTCAGTCATGGCATGAGCACCTATTGTAAACCCGCTAGGCTCAGGCTCGTGACGCTCCTCGAGCCGGCAGGAAGAAGAAACGTACGTACGAGCAACAACGAGCGGGCACACCTACTCCTAGTACGCTGTACAGTAGCATACATACAGAAGTGGACACCACAGTGCCGCCATTACTCGTCCAGATTTTTGTTCAGGCTTCATCAGCGAAGAAAAGGAAGAAGAGAACAGTACTAGTAGTCCGTAGCAAGGGCATTCCCTGACCGGCTGACACGGAGGAGGAGAAGGAGGAGGAGATGGCCACGAGGGAGAAAATGGCCCCTAAAAGCGGGCGTCCCATCCGTGCGGTGCCCGTG